>NW_010143638.1:0-20559 GCF_000699245.1 Pterocles gutturalis | reverse complement strand
AGCAAATAGGACTACTGATTTTTTATTTAAGTGACCATGTTCTGGTCTTCTGGTCTACACGGTAATGAATTAGTAGTTTTGTCTTTTCATACTACTGGCAATATACAATGTTGTTAAAAAAAATGAGAAGTAGGGACATAACTTCTTTTTTAACATCACCAGTCAAATTCCCCTTTCTTTATATAAGATTTGAAATTTTCATCAGAATATACCAGCCTGTACCTTGTGTCTATGTTGAATCTAGGGAGGAGCTATCCCTTTCACAAGCCAAATACCGATTTATACGATATCTATGGACATTTCTTTAAAAGAGTGCAAAATGAAAAAATCCTCTGTACTTTTTCCTTGCAAACTACATGAAGGTGTACATTGAAAACAGTTTAACTTTTAAATATGATCACAAATTAATTTATATGAAAAATATACCATCATATAAAATACAGTATTCAGTTATAAAATTTCCTCTCTCTAACTTTTCTTGGCAAACACATTTTTTTCTGACTTCATATAATGGGAAATTATGAGGATCTTTTGTTCTAGAAAGATTAATCAGTTGACAGAGTCTAACTTGGCAGAGAATTCTTCTCTTTGTAGTTCTACATTACAGAGACTATTTTACAGCTAAACTTCATTGTACTTCTTAAAATTTCACGGCTTTTACACATCCTGTTAAATTCAAATAAATTCTGAGCACATGCTTGTATGATCTGTCTATTCAATTTATATTAAAAAATAATTCTTAATACTTTCCAGGTATTTAGCTCAGGCAGTAATACACATAAGAGCAAGTTGATACTGAAAGTTTCACGTCAAATCTAACATGACAGTAACTGAAATAAGTGAAGACAGATTTTCAGGTTTGTTGTCATAGCTCTGCCACATACCGTTGGTCTGCTTTCTCTAACTTGAGATGTCAGGGCCCTTTTTTAAGACCGATTGCTTCCAGATGTACGGGATAGTGCCAGTGGAGAGAAAGAGACGGCACACTTCCCACTGGCATAACTGAAATTGTAGTGAAAAGCAGCCTCTCCAAATCCAAGTCAATCTCTTCAATGTATTTGTTTCTTCTATCCTGTTATATATTGAATTTTTCTTTCTTAGGTTTTTAGTCAACCATCAGAAAAACAGAGACATTTTGCCTGTGGAATTTCTCAGCCAATGCAACAGGACACTGCGCCTTATTTAGGGCAAGATAATATCCGCATTTACACTGAAGAACACCTGCCCTAATGAATTAAACAGCAAAGCCATTTGTAAAGTGACATATTCACCATATAAAAGGTCCAATATTCTAATCATTGCATACTGCATGCTGTTATACCATGACAAGGGCTGGTTCATGCAGTTACTAACTGAAATAGAGCATGACTGTGCTAGATTGGAAGTTCACATCTTCCAGACCATTAGTATGCAACTATTATCTGCACGTGACATTATAGCTCTTCAGTGACCTGTGAGAAATACATTTGCTGATTTTATTTCCTGTATTTCTTTACAGATTTCTATTAGAAAAAAATATTCTGACATTATTATACTCTTTTTGTGCATATCAGCAGGCAGCCCAAATACTAAATGTGTACGTAAAATGAACTGTGTTGTAGGTCAGCAGAGAAGGACATTATCCAAGGAGCTTTGGCCATCCTTACTGTGTTATTTGAGCTGCTAATTCTGTTCTGCAGAGCTAGAAGTCAAGTCCCATTTGAAAATATGATAACAGACAGGAAAGTCTGTGCTTATTACAGAGCTCTTCTAATGTCTATTCTATACTTCAGTAAAACTCTGAGAAAAAACACTGTACTGGAATCCTAAACAATAAACCATTAGACTACGATGCTTCAGAGCCAAATATAATGTTTTCAAATATTTCAGAATAGTTCTTAAATTCCTATATTTGTATTTAAGGCAACATTCTTGCAATTATGAACACATGAAACAGCAAATTCCAATTAATATTTGTTTTATTGTACTGCTCACTACATAAACAGTATTTTTGCAAAGAAGAATTTTAAAAGTTCCCTTTTCAAGGCAAAATACGTACAAAGAACACATATTTCAAAAAAAGAGTCATTGAGTATGCCTTTTTCAGTAACATAATATCAAATTAATTTAGTTTTAGTCAACAAGAAAACTAAAACACATAATAAACCATGTAACAGTAAACTCCATGTTCTTATACCCTTAAGTTATTAGTTTTAGATACACAGAATCTAGAAACACAGAAATCAAGAGAATCAGGCAAGTGGAAGCAGAAACAGGAGACATTCGCCTGGTGGTGCTGACCAGTTAAAGAGAATGTGGAGCTAAGATCAAAGTTTTTTCACTCTTTCTACATCACAGGCTTATTTTAACATAGCTTAAGAGATAAAAAGCATTCTTTTGATCAGCTATGATGTAGGGCCTGTCTTCATGCAAACAGATTGCAGCCTGTCACTAACGTACAGTTCCCTTTCACAGATCCTCACAGGCATTTCCCCCAGAACATCTGGGCACTATTTCCCTCTAACACTACTTTTCATTTCTTTATTTATCTGCAGAGCACACATAGCAGAGACCGAAATCCTGAGACTTCTTTGTTTCCCATTGACAATGCTCAACTTTCAGAGAAGAACTAGAGGAAAAAGGACAATTCAGTCTTCATTGACCGTTCAAACATTAGTAACAAACACTGACAACAAAATTATTGGTTGGTGTTTTCCACAGACAGACAATTTTCAACGTAAACTTCTAGCTATACTTTTGGGGGACTGGACACAGACGGTTAATAGATTACACACAGTGCTGTGATCTGCCACTATATCGTATTTTGTCACTAGCAGTGTGAACTCAAACTGATGAGTCAGAAGCAAAAAGCTCCATAACTCACCCCAAGCCCCTGAATAACATGTTCCAAGGGTAATAACATCTGAATTCTTCAACTCTTCACACGACATTGTTAAAATAACACTGTTCATTGTATAGTTAAATCTGGCCCATAGTGGGGTACTACTAATACTTCTAATGGTTTTTATTGACATCTTAAAAATAGTTCATCTCATTCAAGATGACTATTTCTTGACTAGCTATTGTTCTGTGGCTGCAATTATGTTGTTGCAAATTCTATGTTTTCACACTGCAGTTTACCACTGCAGTTTGTAGCATTATAGCAAGCACTGCTCGAGGGGATTGTGGAACAAAGACACGACAATGACTTCTCTCTGTGCACATGAACTGTCCAGATCAAATATCTCCTTTGGTCCAAGCACAGACCCCAGAGAACAAAAATGTAATGCAAACATTTTGCAATATAAATTGAATGCTACGAAAAAGAACACTCCCTTTTTATGCTTCTACTGTTGCTTTTGGTTTTTAAAGACAACTCACATGAAAATTAAGAAAATATTTACCTTGAATTCTTTGTACAGATATCAAAAAACCAACTTGGCACTATAGGAGCAAATACACTTGGAAATTAAGTAAGTTCATAAAGTACAAGTAGCTTTTATTAATTCTATAATATGTATCAATGTCAGTATAACCTCTTTAGTATTCACTGGTTATATTTTACCATGTTTTTAAGTGGTAACTTTTAAAAGGTCCAATCCCATCTCCTAAAACATGTTTGATAACTGTCCGAGTATGGAGAAGGGAAATTAAAGCATTGTTAAGCTAGCTACGCAGTCCTCTAACTGGACCTGATACACAGGTGAGGTGGCTGTATGCCACATAGTCTTTGAAAGTAAAATCAGAACAATAAAAAGATCAACACATGAAAGCCCATCTGTTCTGCTCGTCACTTGCGGAAATCACTCCATGCAAAAAGCTAGAGATGTGTCTTCAACCAGGTCTTCTCTGTTTCCTGCTTCCACTTTGCCTTGGATTTATGAGGCATGTGTAAATGGGAAGCATCATAACCTCTTTATTCCCAAAATACATTATGAAATATTCAGATGAAATTTCTCCAAAATGTGTCAGAATATTAAAACAAAACAAATAAAAAAAAAAAAAACACACAAAAAAAAAAAACCACAAACACCAAAAAAAACCCCACCAAAAAAGATGACTCTCACTGGATTTTTGACATACATAGATAAATTTCCAAACTTCCAGGGCAGGAACATTTTTAGAGGATGAAGGAGAAATCATTTAATTTTTTGTAACATCTATCTTCACAGAAAGCAAATACACCTTCTGTCTAGACTGGCCCTTTTAGTGGCTAAGTTTGAAAACTTGATGCATTGAGATCTCAGAGTTTATTCTCTTATTGAAAATTTTGCCTGTATTTTCCCTTAAGCTATACACTAGATTTTTGAAATTTCAAACGGAAAAAAGAAATTAAGGATATTTTCTGTGCTTGTGGATACCAGTGTCTAGAGATACTCTCACCATGAGAGTCAGATTTTAATGCCAGAGTTCAAGATAGACTAAAAACCAACTAGCAATTCTACTATGTTAAATGACATACCGATGAAAATGCTACCATAGCAGAATACAAATACAGAGGTTTGATGGTCTGGAAAATCACAAGAAATCACATATATATATACTCTGCATTATAGTCACACAAAAATACACACAGTGCAGCTGATGATGGTGGTTGAAGCACATATTATCATCACATTGTATGCAGCATTTGGCTAATTATTCCTTATTATGTTATGTTATGTAAAACAAAACTATGAATTTATGAATAATAATGTGGGCAATATACAATCTTTTCAACATACGTAAACCAACTCACAGAGACGTAGGTAGCGAGGTGTGTTAACACATACTGCCACTAGAGGATAGTGTTGTCCCATTACTATGCACCCACATTACGTACATGAAATTAAAGTTCAAGTTGCTTAATTTCTAAAGCCAACAAAAAAAGAGAATATTTATATTTCAATTAAGGAATATGTTTTGCCTGACAACCCCTGAAGCTTTTTTTACATAAAAATTACAGAGAAAAATCACATGGCATAATTGCTTGTTAGTTTTCATTTAGTAACGATATTTAATGTGTTATTTGTTTTCAAGTAAGTGAAATTAATTTACCTCAGGCTAATCATGCTATCAGGGAATCTCCTTGAAGGAGGCAGTCCATACAGCAGACAACAGATTTTTATTGCAGTGGTGCTAGAAATACATTATCTATTTCTGACATGCCCATGAACTATGTAGATCACGGCAACTTAAACTGGTCTAACTTCGTGCTGCCCCATCTCTACTCTCTAGTCCTACATTCTCCCTTGCTCTTCACCCTTTCAGCACATCCTTTGGTAAGTTTTCTGCCATTTCAGCTCTCTAAACTGACTCGCTACAATTAAGCAGGGAGTGCTCAGCACAAAGTGCAGGAATACACTGCAACGTCTGGCACAAAAGCTGCCTCAAATTAAACTGCTTAGTGATCACAGCCTAGAAAAAGTGCTTCTCTGCTTAAAAATCCATATATTTCTGTTGTAGCTAATATAGTAATCAGATGGAAATAACATGGTTTTCATGAAGTTTAAAAATTAATTACAGAAATATTGACTCCAAAAGCAGGTATAGATCCTTTCGACAGGCGTCATGTACAATAAAAAAGGGCTCTTGAAAAGCCTGCTTCCCCAGGAGGTTCAACATACATCTGGATGAAATACCTGTGGGATTCTGTGCTATTCAAAGCGTCTTTGTTTATCCTATTTTAGAACGTTCCCACTTCATCGTAGCATTAAAATAACTTTGGTTGCTTGATGAAAAGTGAGGCTATTGGTGACAGTTACAAGTATCAGACTTGAAAGTTGACTGACAGTCTACTGAGGACTAGGAACCAGACCAGGCCAAGCTCAGGTATCCTCACGGCAATAACAGGGAGTAAGAAACTTACTCCTGTAATACATTGCTCACACCTTCACTTGGGTAAAGCAGAGATAAATTAGCTGCAGACTGCAATTAAAGCATGCAGATAGAATTTAGAAAAAAAAACTTGCACAAGTTTGAGGAGTATGCTGTACCAAATAAAAACCCATAATAAATTGCTGTCATCAGGAACAGGAAAGGAAAGGAGGAGAAACTGTCCCAGTCATCCCCTGGAGCTCTACCTGATGCAGTATGCTGTTAAGTTTCTCTATGTTCAGAGTAAGAATTCTAGTTTCTGGAAAAAATAAAAATCTAAATTTAGTCTGATAAAGATGTGGACATTCTTCTTCAATAGAAGGCCAGAACATATTTTACACACTTGTTTTCAGCAACTGAAATCTACAGTGGAACACAGTCAACCCATTTAGACCTATGCTTGACACACTGAACATTAGACTGTTTAGAAGTAGAGACCATTTTTACTTCACGTCTATGATGTTCACAATACATGCTTATATTACTAATATGACAATAGTTAATGTGTGCATTTACTCAGTTATTTTGTACTGCTTTAATTTAAAAAGTCAATAGGTTTAGCAATTGTTAGTATTTATAGAAGAGCTCCATCCAGAGAAGAAAACTAACAGTAAAAGTGGCTTAGAAAATGAGACCTACGAGAGAGGTAAAGGATCTGAAAGAATGCAGGACTTTATCATTTTCTTGGTACATGAAAAGTAGTTATAAAAAGATGATCCATGAAATGTTAGTTAAATCTTACCTTGAGAACTAGAACGTTGGATGGGAAGCCAGCAACAGACTCACTCGGGCAGCTGTAAAACTGTCTTTACCAAAGATTTTTCAGTAAATTTAAATGTGCTTGTCCTAGATTATTTAGGGGAAAAAAAGAGCAATAGGCTATCCTGGATTATCTCTTCATGCATAGTCTGCTGTTCCTACATATTTATAATTCCTGTATGATCCTAAACTGTTGTGAGACAAAAATTTCTACTAATTTACAATATTACTAAAAACAATACAGACTGGGAAAATGGTTTTGCATCCAACTGGTCCACTTGTGTTATTAGTAATAGTACTATGACATTTTTAGGAAAAGGAATGTGAACTAGGTATATACAAAAGCTATTAATTAAGAAAAAAAAATCTGTCACCTTTCTTGGATTTTTTTTTTTTTACTTATTAAAACTCACACTTAGCACACTTTTTCTATGTTCTTCTGCAAAAATCACCATGTAAATAATTCTCTTATCTCTTCTTAGCTACCAGTTCACCAATAACATCAGGCAACACTGAATCTTGGGAACTTTCCTAATAATTTCTGAAAGTTTGTTCTCAGTGCTGAAAGCAGACACTAGAAAAAAGTAACTAGTAGTTACTAAAAAAAAAAAGAAAACCAAATTCTTCAGCTTTGCCACTCCACAACTGAAGCACTATATGAATCTTCCAAAGACAGAGATTTAAGTTCAGTTAGGATTATAACTTTGTTAAATTCCATTAGGTCATCTTAATTTAAAATGAAGTGAATCTGAGTAATTTTGAACCCAGCAAACTCAAATAATATTTTACAGGGATTTTTCCTTATGAACTGCTTCTTTATGCCTTACATTTGTAGAGATAAAATCACCTTATTCTGGCTGGTTTGTAGCCATTTTACTCCCGTTTTAGTAGAATTTTGTAACAACATATGTTAATACCCAAGCATTACAGTTTACTGATTGCTGATAATATTTAAGCAATGAAATTCCACATGTGATCTCCACACTTTAATGAAATCCATAAAGTCTATCAGATCTTCCATTCTATGAAGTGCTTCATTCAGGTAAGGTTTTTTTTCTCTCACTGCTGAAACTTGTTTTAAGTTGTAGTTCTCATTTTCTTACAAATGAATTTCATTTTCTCTGCAACCTTTATATGCAAATAAATAGCTGTTGTAATGTCAGAACGTGTCTTGGTTTGCTCAATTAAGTCATTATTATTATTATTACATAATATTATTATATCTACACTAACAAGATACTTGGCTGAAGGCATAAGAGTCCGGGCACATTCAGTTTTGTTTTTAAATGTACACTATTAAGCAACTGTAAATAGATAACTGCCAGCAGAGGATCTTTACAGAAATAGCCAACAGCTTCCATAAAAAGAAGGCCAAATACATTGTCACCAGAGATATTAAACTCTGATCTATGAAATAATTTTGACCAGCATTTAGTCTTTTTTTCTTGGCTTTTGTTTGCGTAAGGAGACCAGAAACTGAATTTCAGGTTCTGGAACATGACCACTCACATGTTAACCAGGGGTAAGAGTTGAATTTTTCTTTAAATTTGATAATTTAATTTTCCTAATTCAGACACTCTTTGCACAACGTAAAGAATAAAAAAAAGATTATTTAATATCCCACCTTACTCCCCACCTCATCTTTAATGCAAAGGCTGTATCTGAGGTTGAGTTTGACTTCAGGATTTACTTATACCAGAGTCAATCAGGGTTGTGAAAAATACCCAGAATGCTGAATGAGCTAGTTCTGTTGGTAAAAGCGCTACAACAGATGTAGCAATACTGACACTGGCAAAAATGAGACACAGTTTGTCTCACTTGAAGAATTACAATAAGCCTGACTGAAAAAAAAAAAAAAATCCCCTCCTAAACCAATTTAAGATCCATTTGTACCTGTTTATCTATACAAACTCTTAGAGTTTCTTACAGAAGGATGAATACCAGAAAAGAACAGGCCTTGATTCTGGTCCTGGTCCTGAAGGTCAAAAAAAATGAGCAGTCAGACCAGCAGGGAGATCAGTGTGCAGAAATCCTTAGAGATTCTGTAATTCATGCTGTCAGTTACCTATCAGGCATTGGTTGCCATAGCTATAGCTCCTTGGTCTGTGTGTACCGCAGTAATACAACCTGGAAGCCACAAAAGCATGAAAACTGCAGAGATATGTATCAGAGATAAACAGCCATGCCTTTGGGTGTTTTTGCCAGTGACACTCCCTGATATTAAAAAAAGAAAACAATTAAAAAAACAAAATCACAGATTTAAAAAGAACTTTTATTTTGCAAATATAATGGTTCAAGGACTACACCTGCATGCCATCTTGTCCCAGGCACATAATTACTTTCCTAGTGTATACAAACTGCCCATTTTAAAGAAAAAAGAGCAAGACTTTCAGAGACATTAAGTACTTGACAGCTAGTATGGTCTTGTTTTGGCTGCAGGCTTCAATTCTGACAACTTTTCAGATCATATTGTCGAGCAATTTAAAAACAAAACAACTCCCACAAATGATAAGACTATAAATTACAGGTTTGAATGTCTTAAATGCTAATGTAATAATTTTATTGGGCCTGGTGAAACTGTTAATTAAAAATGTTAAAACACCATCCAAACCAAACTAAATTTTCTTTATATTTTTGGCCATTTTTCTGGCATTAACACTTCCACTGTCCTTGATGGAGCTGCACAAACTTATATCAGCATTCAGCTCCCTAAGTAAGTCTAAAACATTACCTTACTCACTACATAGCATTAAGTGATTTATATTGTCAAGTACTAGATTAGTGTAGTTGTGTTAGCTGTAATAAACTATGATACGTTACTTTTTTTGCTTAGACTCCCTCTTTTGCAAAAGTATTTTGAAGCAGTGATAAAACGTATTAATGTAGTAGAGATTCTTATGCAAAACCTAAGCAACCTTATACTCATGGATCACTTTCAATGTCACATCATATGTTTTAACTCATTTTATCTCCTAAAACAGAAAATACCAGGCAACTTGCCATGGCTACTAAGGACAGGTTAGAGCTCAGAAGCTAAATAATGCTGAGATAGGTCACGCTAGAAGAACTAATAGCAACATAAAAGCTAGAGCACAATCTGTGAATGCATTATTAATGATGTTTTCTTCTCACATCAGCAGATGGACACTGAAAGGCTCAAGTGACTGGTAATGGGATACACAGCTTTTCATCTCAAAGTAGCTGCTTCAGATCTGCCTCATGTTGATCATAACTGAAGGCTACCATTTGACAGGTATTCAATAGCCAATATGTAATAACTGGTCTTAGCCTAGCTTCTCCTGTACGATCTGGTTAACAAAGCTGGCATGCTGTTTTCAAACTCAGGGTGGAGCAGGCCAGAAGACTTGATTATCCTTTTGTGTCTAAAGGTTCAGCCCTTCAAAACAAGTTTGAAACCCAGGTGCAAGCAGGACAACGGACTTATTGCATATTACGCTTCTTCAGTCATTGGTTTCCATTACTGTCTATCAGGTATTTTTTTCAATTATTAAGTCAACATTTAAACAAAACAAAACAAAACCAAAAAAAAAAAAAACAAAGAGAAGAAAATCAACCTGAGATGAACAGAAAAAACTAGACTATTGCTTTCACAAAACTTGGCATGAAGGACATGATGTGTTCTTCTTTTGTACACTCAAGGCACAAGAATTTTCAGTAGTGATACATACAGTAGAGATGCAAAATTTCTGTATTGTCAAAAAAGCATAAGTTGATTCAAATCAAGTGACTGTAATTCCCTTTTGCAGGAAGCCTAAGGAAGGCTGGCTGCTACTGTTCTCACTAAAACTTACCATGTTCAGTGGTTTCCATGAGCTTTTAATTTATTATAGTGTTTTTTCATGTTTACTGAACAGAACCACACTTACGTTTTCATGGAACCCAACTTAATGGGTACGGCTCCAAACCAGACTCAAAGGCTGCCTATATCACCTGGAACCTGATAACAAAATTGGTTATAATGTAGAAGGACTTTTCCTTTGAGAAGAAAAATACCATCAGGGTATATTTGGAGTAAGCCTAGCAATAGCCACCTGAGAAATAATTAATCAGTTGTTTTCAAACATAAAGTCAGTATCATATGAAAGTTTTTTTAATTAGAATGTTTTTGAGAATGTATCAGGTGTGAAAGGGAATTATATGTGTGAAAGAGCTGCAGACATTTAGCTGTACGTCATAGAGTTGTTGAGTCGGAATTGTTACAAATACAACTATATTATCTCCTTGACATCCACTGACATCTTCAAGTCTAACTTCTCTCCGTTCAGTTTACAACATGAAGATGGATGCTAACCACAGCTCTCTTGACAGGACTCAATCTTCTAGATTAAAGATGGCTGAAATGTAATTTTAATCTGTATCACTGTAGATCTATATGAACCCATTACAACCACACTTCACTAGTATGACTGAAACTTATTTTGTCTTTAATATTATTTTTTATCCCTGTTACCACAATCACAGCCAAGATTGCTTCTTTCCTTATTGTAGGCAGTGTAGAGACAAATGGCAGTAAAGATAGACAAGAGAGATAAAAGATGTGAAAAAGAAACAAAAACAGAGATCAACTTGCCAAAATCACACTACAAATCAATGGTCAAATTAAAAATAGAATCCAGATCTTCCAAATCCCAGTCCTTTGCTGAGCTCACAGAATATTCCACCAGGCTTTTTCTAAGACATTTTTATTAGCCATCAGTGCTTACCAGTAGCAATTCACGTTAGACCATAAAAAGACTTTTTAAAGACAAAGCAACTGAACTTACCACCTCTCAAAAATCCACTTCCTCAGTAACATTTACAGATTAATTAAAAAGTTGTCTAAGAGACTCCTGAATATACCTGCTATACTATACATACTCAAGGCTCACACAAGCCTGCAACAGCCTGTTGGGCTAGCTGGGTTAGTATACCAGCTTTTGCAGCCAACAGCATGCATAGGAACACAATGGTAAACCATCATAAATTATCAACTTTATCTCTTCAGACCAAATGACACAGGATCTATACACACCTGAGTAGCCTGGAAATGCACAGTCAGAGCTTAAACTCACGCATCTGAGTGACTACTGAGCCTTTGCATCTCCTAAGTAATGTATACATAGTAATTTTTTTTTTCAATCATACAGCTTTTGATCATTTTCCTCTCATTCTGACTTCAAGCCCAGAACTTATGTATACACTTAATATAGCATTTAATTGAACAATACTATTCATGAAGCATACTGTTAGGGATGCACACAGCAAAACCAACCTCTGGTTGGTCTCCTAATACAAGTAAATAATGTATCTATATATATGTATCTTAAAAATATTAGCTATTAATACATCTAGTTTCTGATGGTTTAGATAAATATTAAAATGCATTAACTTTTTAGCAAAACTGAAATTAAAATCCAACTTAGCAAAGTAAGTTGCAAAAATCCAATTAAGTTGGGGTGAGGAACAGGATTTATACATAAATGTAAGTAAATAATCCTTTATTTATATATCTCACATATACCTTACATATCTCATTTATTTACACACTTTATTTACTTTATTATCATTATCCTCTTTACATAAATGAAAGAAGCTTTAAATTTAAAGTGCCATGAGAATTATGGACAGGCTTCTTTTACATGCTAACATCAGGGATTTTCCATTTCCATTTATATTGAAAAGCAGTTAACTTTAGTTCAAATGCCTGCTAATTCTTTCTTTGAAAAAAATATAAAGGAGTCCATGAAGTAATCTGTGCATCTATTCTATAAATTAGAAAACACAAAATGGGCAAAGGGCTACCCATACGATACCAACATCAACCTCCTCTCTGTCTTGGCAGCCCTTGTGAAATAAAGGGAATAGGGCTCTCTCAATTTATTCTTGAATCAATTTTACATGTATTTTGAACACTTCTCTAAACAGCCAAGAAAAGTATGAACAAACACTCTTCTGATAAACTTGGAAAGAAACACGTAGGATAGCAATAAAAGCAAAAGCAGAAACATACAGCATGCTAGAGACACGAGCTCTTCTGTGGAAATTATCATCTGTAACAACAGCTGTGATTAATCAGCTCTGCTCACATCAACAAATGCCATTTTTATGGACAGGAAAAAACTGTGGACAGCAAAAATGAGCATAAAGTTAAAACAAAAAAGTGAACCTCTTTGCAAAAGGAATGCATTAAGTATAAAGATTGTGCCATGCTTCTGTGGAAGGCATGCAGGCAAAAAATCTGTGTCAAAGGCCTCGGTTTTTGAATTCTTAGTAATCATCTTTCCATATTATTGTCTCAGTACTTATATTCACCTGCCTGATATTCAAAGAAATCCTAACATGCCTAAGAAATTGTGATATAAATGTAAATACAACTCATATGTACGTATTTTTAAGATAAATACCAAACACAAGATGCATACAAAGTTAACTTTGGGGCAAAGTCTGTACAGGTCTACTAGTCAGTACACGGTCTGATACAAATAGAGATGGAAGAGAAATCTGTAGTTAAGTTTGCCTAACACTTCCTATTATAAGGTTCTAGTTTGAAATGCTTATAAAACTTGCCAATGTTTAATTGCTCAGTTTAGATTCTTTCAGAGTATCTGACTTTTTTACACCTTCAGTAAAAATGGAGCTACCACCTTCTAAAATGTGACTAAGCAAAAATATTCCAGTTTGCTAAAGTAAACAAATTGTTATAACCCTTATGTTGAAAAACTGAATCTAGAATGATGAAAGAACATGGGTGTTTTGCCAGCTAGTAGAATCTACAGACCTGAATTAAAGTCCAAGGCTCCCAACATAACATATAAGGACATTCTGGGTGTACCTATACTATAAGTTTGAATCATCATCGGTTTTACTCCAAAGTCCTCTTCATTAGTGTCCACTCTGGGCATATGCTTGATTATTCCTGTAATGCTCTTTGAAGCAAAAGGCTTCTTCCCAGACAAAACCTGGAAGCCATTTAGTAGCTAGATAGCTCTAGGAAATGGTTTGAGTATGAAGTCACCCTCTATTTGTTTCAATCCTCCAACATCATCCTTACAAGCCTTTTGCCTGGCACGCCCCCATAACACGCCTCTCTGGTAACACAGTATGGTAGCTGACATGTGGTATGCTGCAAGCATTTCTCTCTTTATCTTGAATAAACAAAAAATAAGGTATTAATTGTTAAAGAACCTTTCAAAATTGTTCAAATGTCTCATATGCAAAGATAAGCTTCAAGGTGCCGAGAGGAGGTTTGCGTGGCAGAGGACTCTAGGCTACCACAGCTCTTGAAGAAAGGCGGACCTTGACGGCAGGAATCACCTCGACTACCAAAAGAGATGTGGTAGGCAGCTTGATGCTGAGGGATTTCAGTGGGCAATGATACTTAAACTTTATCCATCTTAAGGTACACAGTAAGAACTGGCATGATCACAGGATCTGAGCAGAGCAGAGTAGCACTATTTGTGCTGTGTATGTGAAAAGGCTGTGGGAAGGCATGCAGAAGGCTACAGAATCCCTCAAAACACTGCGCAGTGTAGATGCAGGCAACCAGCCAAAAGCTGTGTTGATGGAAGTGACCCCTTACATCCTGGACAGGAAGCACAGATTCCTCCTGAAGCAGATCACAAATCCAGCACATGCATCATCTGAGAAGCTGGACACTTCTGAGCACACACAGAAGCAGATGCTCACCCATCTACAAACTTAATGCACTTGCAGGGTTAAGTCCTGAGTATGCCTTCTGAGTATGTCTTTCAACTCTTCCCACACTGTGATAAAAATACATAGCTATATTAGCTATGACAAATCTTAAAAAAGGCAGAAAAAATCATGAAGTGTTGAAAGAGAAGATCTTGTATGGCATCAACAGGAGGCACAATTAATTGGATCTCTTCATTCTATAAATAGCAACGTAAATATGATAAAAATGAAAATGTAGGAGTCTTAGCTGCAGTCACCTTTATTTTACTAGTCTCACTCATCTGATACAAAATTAATCTTCCCTTTGATATCATGTGGGAAGATGGAATGGTGGTACATGAATAGGAACATTGCACTTAATGCAGGAAAAACCTGGAATCAACAAAACCTGCCAAAAATTGCACCAAAACACACAATAATATTACTCAACTTGGATATGAAAAAGATATGAACTATCCAAAATAAACTTGTCCCTTACACCCTCTGAATGCTAGGCACATCCAATAAATTTTAAACAGATTGTTGTATCATATTTTAAAGTATCTCCCAACTCATTATAAATATAAAAAATAAAACCACTAAAAACAGTGGAAACATGAAAGCAGACATCCTAATTTCCTATATGTTGCTGTCAGAGTTGCACCTCTTTGAGTTTATTTTCCTGTAAAGATTCAACTACACAACATGCAGCAAAGTCTTGCTTTTATGATCTATTTGCTTCATTGAGGCAGAAGAACATCAAGTGACTTGTACACAGTGTTTTTATGTTACTATTTTTGTAATTTCCATCTCTATGGAAGTTGGGTACCAGCACACAAGTGCAGACATTTTTCATAGAATTGTCATTCTGGATAAGACAAATGGTTCATCTGGCTTAATAGCTTGTCTATTACTTTGACCATCATCCAAATTCCCACATGTAGGTAACTTTAATACTTAATAACCACTGTGCAAGCTGTGGCCACAAACAGATAAAATGTTTTAACTACGATTAGATATTATTAGATATTTTTGTTATATATTATTTGTCCAGAATATTATTGAATCTCAGTAATGATGACTGTTGTGGTTTAACCCCAGTAGGCATTAAGCACCACACAGCCACTCGCTCACTTACCCTCAGTGGGATAGGGGAGAGAATTCAAAGGGCAAAAGTGCAAAAACTTCATAGTTTGAGATAAAGACAGTTTAATAATAATTAAAGAAATAAAGAAAGAAAGAAAACAACAAAGGAGGAAAAAAAAAAGAAAACCAAGTGATGCACAAACCCCCAAACAACTGCTCACCACCAGCCAACCGATGCCTAGCCAGTCCCCAAGCCCCAGCCAACCTCCCCACTCCTCCATCCAGTTTTATCGCTGAGCATGACACCACATGGTATGGAATATCCCTTTGGTCAGTTGGGATCAGCTGTCCCAGCTGTGTCCCCTCCCAGCTTCTTGTGCACCCGCAGCCCACTCGCTGGTGGGGTGAGGAGCAGAAAAGGCCTTGACTCTGTGTGAGCACAGCTCAGCAGTGACTAAAACATCCTTATGTTATCAACACTGTTTTCAGCACAAATCCAAAACACAGCCCCCTACAAGCAACTATGAAGAAATTTAACTCTATCCCAGCCAAAACCAGCACAATGCCTCAGTAACATTCTGCATGAGTTCTCCATGCTCATTATTTATGTTTTTCATGTTCAGTTTAAAATTAAGTTGGCCCAAACAGAAATCCAAAATCAATGTGTTAATGAACATGGACAATAGCTACTGACAACATCTAGTATCGGGACAGTTACCAGCCATATGTGACATTTCCATCTGGTCCAGGAACTTCATTTAAGCTCTGGCCTGGGCACCCAATCCTGGCCTGCTTTCTCAGAGTTGTATCTGTATCGAACCCTGTATCCTTCCAGCATGACTTATTGACTGAGCTTCCCAGATGGACCTCAGGTGTACATTGTAGGTGGTCTTGTCTCTGGCCCCAGTTTCCTGGATGAACCTTAGACCTACACTATAAGTAGTCCTCTCTCTGTCCCTGTCTCCTGTAAGCTCAGACTTGTATTATAGATAGTCTTGTCTCCATTCTGGTCTTCAGCCCTGTCTCCTGCTGTTCCTGAGTGGACTTCTTGGACGGACCCCTGACTTGTTACCTTGCCTTGTCTCAGACTGGTGACTATCGCCATCCAGACCCCACTGGGATGGTACCCCGCCCAGAGAGGCCCTGCCTTTGCTGTAGCCACACCCTGCTCCCAGCTCGCTCTTTCTCATGGAGCAGCCCCACTCTTGCTGCTCCCCGATAGAAGAGTCATAAGCAAGCTGACTTCTGGTTTTGCCAAAAAGCCCATGGGACCTTAGTGCAAAGTGGGCTTAACACGAGCTTTCACTCCTTACCTGAAGGAAAGAGAGTGCTGAATTTTTAACAAATGTGTAAAACGTCCTAGCAAACATTTTCTGTAATGCTATAATTGCCTAAATAACTGATAATCTTATTCCCTACATTCAAAATGAAATCTTATCATTTTTTTTAAATTTAAGACACACAAAAGAGAATGAAAAGCTTTAAGGGCAAAACTCAAAGAAATCCGCATTTCAATGCAATACTTCCATATAGTCACTGAAAATTCTTAAAGCTGTGATTTAGATAGTGTAATTAATCATACATGAGCATTTTTTAAATTTTTTACCAGTCCAAATCTTACAAAAATATGGAGTAATATTACAGCTAGAAGGTATCCAGTCCTGACACTACTACACATACATACGGTTAGTTATGGTTCTGAATGTACACCTCTGGTTCTGTTAAGTGATCCCAATAATTGCCATTTATAACTATGTTTTCACAATAGGGCTGAAATATCATGTTGTTTACGTGAACGAAGTTCTACAATTTTAGAATGTTACTCATTACCTCAAAAGAGGCTGACTTTTATACAGCTTTGAATAAACTATTTTGTAACCTTTACAACACAGGAGATGGTGACAGCAGGGCATCCAGTGCTAATGGATATGAAAAGAATTTAGGAGAATTAAAGCCTTACAATTTAGATTGAGAACAGCCCAAGAATTACTTACGGTCATTCAGGGTAGGCAGAATAAATCCATGCTAGTGGAGAAGGCTTTTGAAAGATGTTTAAGCTTTTTTGTGAAATTAAATATACTGGCTTTGCAGCTTTTGATGCTCCGTTGTGTAGAAGCAGAGTCTATTGCAGGTGCTGATGAAGCAGTTTATTCCCTCAGTCAGTTCATTCAGACATAATCTGGCAGTTTCACTACTCCTGACAGGAAAGTTACCTGAAGTAGTAGTTTGGCCTGCACAAGATGGAAAAATTGTTTACATTTCAACCCACTTATTCCAGCCTCTTTACTGCCAGCGGTGCTTCAGTTTTCAGTTCTCTCTTTACATTTGACACAGAGTGCCAGAAAACAGAAGAGATCCGCTTCAGTCAATAAAGAAGTGTTTTGAGAAACAGCCTGCCAATATTTGACAATATGTCTAATGATGACAGTTCACTGGCTCCTCAAACCTTGTCCACAAGTGCAGTTGCATAGTTTTAGTTGTGCCAAATTAACAGCTTGCTGTCAAAAGGTCTTACTGTCTC
Organism: Pterocles gutturalis; assembly: GCF_000699245.1. NCBI lineage: Eukaryota > Metazoa > Chordata > Aves > Pterocliformes > Pteroclidae > Pterocles > Pterocles gutturalis. The sequence continues at coordinate 2,684 of NW_010143638.1, read as the reverse complement.
CCGTCTTCTTCGCTTGGTTAGTTTTCTGCCATTTTAGTAAGTTGAACTGGCATACCACCCAATTAAACTAGAGAGAGTGCATGGGAAGCTGTAAAGTTAAACAATTGGGGATGGAAGATGTTATCCCTATCACAGTGATAGTGACCTGTTCAGTAAACTTAGGCCAGAGCATGACTGCTCAACTTTTATTGAAATTAAAAAAAAATACCCAATACAGTTGGAAAGGACTAACTGTGTAAATATTCCCCTTTCATTGGCATGCTGGACACTTGGCCCAGTTTCAAGCTATTAAATATTATCCAGGTGTTTTATACAAGACTTTAAATTATTTGGTGATTTAACTTTTGCAAGTTCAGACAATTTAACTAATAGAGAAAAAAATGCAAATTGGTAGCTATCCTACATGCATTACTTTTTGCTGGTTTAATTACAGAGATAGCCTAATCTGAATCTGTTCTAGCTTTTGAAAACATCTAGTTTGCATGAACCATGTTCAGAATTTAATGCAAATATTAATATAGTCATATTCATACTCATATCACCTTATTTACATAGTTAATCCTACTCTGTAGCAGAATAATTATGCCCACAGTGACGTAACGTAATAGTAAAAATAAGATTTCACCTTAGTGCCACATGAAAATGTAAGTTACTTGTCTTATTCTCATATTTTATGAGGACACTGGAGCATACAGATGGAACAATTTTTCTTGTAAACCACCTCCACCCACTGATTATTTCATAAAATACAGCAGGCCTTGACAAACACAATTGCTTTCTGTTACTGGTGAATGAGACTTTTTCCCCAGCAAGCGAGGTGAGGGGGAGTCATGTTTTCACAAGAGTTTCTACATCTGCGGTCACAAAGAAAACCTCTTAAATGTTAACTGAGTCAGTGCCATCTTTTGAACCTGTATTCAGCCTGACGTAGTGATTCAAGTTTTCCCAACCAACAGCAAAATAAGGACAGATAATTTTCACTGCTGCTATTCAGAACTGCTTGGGCAACAACGATACTGACAGAGTTTTTCCATTATTTGGAAAAACTATGAGCACTAGCAAGCACAAAGGAGGCCAAGAGCCAATGAGAAACTCATTAAGCTGCTTAAACTGATCTAAATCTAGTCTGTTGAGGTCACATCCCGCCCCCGCCACATATTTCCACCCCCTTCCTTCGGTCAATGCTAGTGTTTACACAAGCAGGTGGTGGTGTGCCAGTTCAAGGCAAAAAAAAAAAAAAACCAAAACAAAAACAAACCCCAACCCATCACTTTAGGGGGAGAGTTTTCAACCTGATCAATTCTACAAACTGGTTGAAGGAGCTGCCCAGTACCAGCATCAGCGCAGAGGAGAGAGATAGGAACACAGCAGCTGGGAATTAAGAGCAGTTTAAGCTTCCATGAAACTGAAATTTAACAAAGAACTGGAAGCTCTCAAGCCTATCCTCAGCTGTATAAACCCTTTCATACACTGATCACACTCCAAATTACAGAGGGAGGTATATTTCTTTCCCTTACAGTCTCTTAACATGCTCAAAATCCACGTTGTTCTGTTGGTCAGAAGTCTCATTTAGTAGTAGCAATTAATTCATGGCTGGCTCTTAACAAAAGCACAATAGTGATAACTGCACCTCATTTCTAAATCCTCAAACCAGAGGAGATTAGGGAAAGGATAAGAGGCAGACATAATTTGTTTTCTAGCACTTAAGCAGCAGGAAAGGAAGAGGACTGAAGCAAGAGGAAGCAGCTCTCTATAGTCAGCAGACTTCTTTGCAGTGCCTGGAAAAGTTCCTTTGTCCTTTCACCCCAACAAAAGCAAAGCGCTCAAAGATAGTGGATGCAAGCTGACATTAGATAACATCACATCAGACACAAGTGGTTATTAGAAATCCCAGTTACTAAAAATGGGAGCACAGCTGGTTGCTGCTGTTGGCTTTGATACTCACAGGTTGGGTAAGGAAGGAGATCAACTTCACTTTTATGCTGGTATTTATTAGGCTGCATTTTTTCTATCTTTTAGTAGCACAGCACAATTAGCATTTAATAAGCATCTCCAACCTAAATTTGACATGCTTTATACCTTGGCATTATTATAAATATTCCCTCTGCTTTTTCCTCGGCTGCCATTGATTTGAGGCTTAATCTGGCTGTGTAATAAAGACAGTTTGTACATTTTCCAGATGCAGTACATGCACCTTTCTTCTTCTGCCTAAGAAGATTGCTCTGATTTTTGCATTCTGGCTTTGAAAGATTGCAGAGCAATTTATTTGAAAAAAAAAAATAAAAATCTCTGGTACAGGTGGGCATCATGAAAACAAATACATCTTCACCCAGGCTTTTAAAAACAAACAAGGGATAAAGATATTGTTATAAAACCAAGCTGCAACTACACAAAGCTCACCTCTTCCTTATCCATACACTGCAAGCATCTATTGAAGTCCTCAAACTGATGATGGCCGCACTGGATTTTTAAGAGAGGGGCAGCACGCTGCAGATATACCCTTTTATATACCCTGCAGATAGATCGTTTTATTTTTTCCTTCCTTAAATATTTGCCGCTCTCCAGTGACAGACTCCCGGACCCCGCTGCTTCCCCTCACAGAGGCAGCGGGATTGGGGTGCGGAACAGCTCAGCCTGCGGAACCCACCCCAAGGCGTGGCTAGAGCCGCGGTTCCCACCCCACG
>NW_010143637.1:2662-14753 GCF_000699245.1 Pterocles gutturalis | reverse complement strand
GACCTTCACCTCAATTCTGGCAGCACGAGCCGTGCCCACACCCCCGGCCCCACCCCACTTCCCTCCTCTTCAGGGCTGAGGATGTCGAGTATTTCACATTAGAAGGGAGTTTGCAGTCACTGTTCCGTGGAAAGGTTACAAAAAGCTGCATCAGTTTGCTCGTGTTAGGGGAAAAAAAGAAAAAAAAAAATCAGCGATCTTTTTGTGCTAAATGCAAGAACTTCGTCTTCTGAAGCAGGAACTGAAATTTGGCCAGTCAGCAATGAGTTCTCGATTAAAATCTTGGTCACCTCTTCCTTTGCCCCTTCTTTCTCTCCTTTTTTTTTATAAAAGAAAAAGTTACAAGAACTGTTTTGTGTATATCATGAAAATGGTTATGCAAGTGGCCACTAAATTCTCCAAAAATTCTGTCCTTAAGGCTAAAATCCTGTAGAGAAAGAGAAAACCATAATCATATAATTGCATCATTAAAGGCTTTACCACAATACCTATTCTCATGGGAAAAGGTTGCACATCGTGTGCAAAATTTAACGTAGTGTGAGGAGTCTGGAGTAATTACTAAAGTTGTTGACATTATTTTGCAAAATATGTACAAAAGTTCATGTGGTTGTCCTGTGATTTTTAAAAAAACTTTATTGAGTGAGAGCTTTATGAATACGATCTTTACAGACATGTTAGGAACTGAGACTGCCTGTGTGTGGACAGGAGAAGAGAGAACTTGGGTCGTAGTTGCTGATGTTCCAGTCAGCTGAGCTGCTCGTGAAGGAGATAAGGACTTGATAGGTTTGTCTGTTTATTTTCCATTAGCAACATTTGAATCCCCTGACTGGTATCAGCCACAGTGAACAAAAAAGTTTGAAAAATAATCTGGAAAGGAGCATGGCACCCCCAAAAAAGCTTCAGCATGAGTGGTAATACCTGTTACACATCAAAGAATCCATCCACAGAGGACTGCCATCTTGAAGCACAAATTCCATTGCTTATGAATCTGTTTGCTTTTGTGTGAGAAACATCAGGAATTATTCTGTGTTTCAAACTGTAATCATTCAACCAGAAGACACAGACCCAGGAAGCTCAGTAATGTAACATTTTATCATTCCTTTTTTCTCTAGGATACTGTTGTTATAATTTTTGTATCTTCTGCTTCCACTGCAAGCCCTTCAGATTCAGGAGTGAATACTTTGTCCATTGGTTGTAAAGCAGACAGGTCGCTGCAGTCTCTGGGCAGATCCTGGTGCTGTAGTCGTTAAGGAGCAGTAAGTAGTTCACTGTTAGACACAGAAAACGCTTCTATTCTGAAACAGAGTGAACAGTTTGGAGCAATTTTTGTGACATCACAAAAGCTAAGTAATACTTGAGTTACATCCCTGAATCCAGGGACATTTTTAGGAGCAAACATCCATGCAAGCGCAGCCCATGGAAATCACAGTTGCATTAATTTTGGTAGTGGTGTCAGTCATCTCTTGGGAAAGTGTGAGAAGGGAACCTGTGCCCAGGACAGTCACTCTGTCTGTCCTGGCAGCAGGTTGCAATGCAGGCTTTGGAAGAGCAACAAGCACTCAAGAGGGGCCCGCTGAGCCAAGCAGAGGGAAAAGTCAACACTAAGCAGTGACTCGGGCGTACAAGCAAAGGAGGCTTGGGTACAGATGCCCATGGTCAAATTTACTGTAATTCCAGGCAGGCCCACAATTGTAGGATTAAAAATGTGTAAATTAGAATGAAATCTGATGTAAGATCTTTCGTAGAGAAGCTGCTAATGCTGAATCAAAGTTGTATAGTTGCCATTACAGTGGTGTTAAGCTCTCTTCCATATTCAAACACTTTGTATGCCCTGAAGAAAATCATAGGCTGTATAGAACCTCAGACAGTTCCTGTAAAATGTAGAGCATGGCTACATTGTCTTTTACAGTGAAATATTAAAGTTCACATACTGTTTTATAGAATGTTAGGAAAGATTTTCAAAGGGAGATGAAGAATAAATACATTAAGATATAAATTACACCTGGTTTTAATTGCATAATTCTATTTCCTCCACTGATGTGCCTTAACTAGAATAAATGTATTGTTATATAGATATAGGTATAGATATTTTTTATAAATGTATACAATATATATTGCAGACAATAAGTTGTACAGTGATATGTGGTAAGGTATATCATATACACAGCATTTTCTGTACTACATAGTACGTACTGCACAATATGTATAGCACAGTGCTACATACCATACAAATTGATATATTCTATGTTTATATATAATAAATTTGTATTTGTATTACTACTGTATATATTCACATATCTATGTAGAAATAGTAGTTTATATTAACACGTTATCCATTACACAGACATATACATTTTCTGTTTATACTTATGTGCCTCATGCAGTTCCTTTCTATACCTCTTTTCAGAAGACCCTCTCTAGGAAAGATATGTGCTTCGTAATTGACTTGCTGTTGCTGTGTGCTTCATCACATTTTGAATTTTCTGGTCTGAGGGAGAGACTGAACATAAGCTAGCTGCAGTTATAATAGTGTGTGATTCTGGCCTACAGTCTGCAAAAGTTTAGATACAGCTTAGCATCTGCATCCTGCTTGAAGTCACAAAAATTACCATGAGCCCTCAGACTAAAAGTTGATGTATGATTTTATTTTTTATGTGGGCCTTGATTACAGTGGCATCAGGTTTTTAAAGTGAATGCACTCCTCTGCAAGTGCTGCAGAATGGAGGCTCTGAAGTGATTATGTTCCCTGTTGCAGATTAAAAAAACCCTGTCATCATTCTATGTCCTTCCAGTCTTGGAGCACCTTCAATGCAGGAAGCCCATTATTCAAAGTGAAAATGTTCATATTCAAACTCTAAGAGTAAGAATTAAAAATGTATTAGTGATAGTAATTAATTATTTATGCATGAATTTCAAGAAGCTAACACCGGTTCAGATCTGTATGTGCATGTGTCTATGTTTTTGTGTTTGGGAGGGTGGCATTCTGTATTTTTCACTGATCTAATTGTAAAGAAGAAATTAAACAAACTTACCTATCATCTAGTATGTGTGTGTGAAAAGAAGTAACACATTTGGTTATTCATTCTATGTCCATTTGATGGTGAGATAGACTTATGGGAGGTTGCATGTTATACACTCTCCTGTTTTGGTTGATAACAATTTGAGGTCTTTTTAGTGATATCAATGGAAAACGTTTTTAAGTGTTATTTTCCAAAAGAGAAAAAGAAAATGCTGCAAATGTTGAATATGTGATGGCATGTTCTGTGAGTGTATCGAGTAATTGTTTGGGTAAGTCTCCTACTAGAATAGTCCATTTCCCCCACATGCCACTTGTCATGCAGATTCATTTGAACCCAAAATTTTACGGGTCCTCTTCTAAGCTTAGATTCCTCTGTTACAGCATGTTATGTCTTCTAGTGCTGGTGTCTGGATCTAAAGGGTGCTAAATGTTTGTGATTGTGTGTCTGGCCTACGTAAGATTACATTCTGATTATGGTTTGTTTGTTTGTTTTTTTTTCTGGACTGATTTCTGTTCCATAAATATGCAACTCAAACTTCTGTCATGTACACACGTAAGCTGGTGTGGTGTGCGTGCTCCTCTTCTCCAGCAAATATGCAGGGTATTAACATTCAAATTATGCTGGTAAATCATCTAGGCCGCCTTCTGTAAGTTTTGTATCAACAATTAAACATTGTAAGCCTGTGTCTCACTCCACCTGTGTCTCTTTGATACACACAGATAGCTCTGTCACCAGCATAAAACTTTAAGCCTAGTTCTGTTAGTGAAAGGGATATGTGTACTTCAATATTTGTGATAAAATTCATATAAATATGATTAGACTGTAGAATTCTAATGGCAAAACATAGCCCAAGCACGTCTTTTTACTGAGGTCAGTTTTCTCTCTATAAGCATCAACCATGTCTATTCCAGGCTAAATAAAATTCTTTTCTTTTACAGCTCCCGAGGCTGCAGGACACAGCACATCGTAACTACAGCAATAGACTCAATTGCGAAAGATCTCTATCAGGCATCACAGACAATTTGAGGCAGGTGGCAGTTATCAGCTGAAACAGGTAGTCAGTAGAAATGTAGAAGATAAATAGATAATAGAAAAGCAATCTGGAAACCTGGGAGAGATAATAAACCTCTCTTCTAGAGGGGAGGTAACAACTCAGGTAGGTCACTAATGAACTCAACTCCCAGATCAGTGCTGTGTCTAGTACTGCTGAAAATACAGTAGCAGTTCATGCCTGTCAGCTCTGAAGTAGTATTTGGATGTTGTTAGAAATGTAGTTTGACATATTCAGTTAAAGAAATCACTGTTGCAGTGAAGTGAAGAAGGATCATACTGCTGAAAGACAACTGACCAAAATTCCAAGGACTCTATGACCCTTTCTTGAATTGCAGTTGCCAGAATAGAAAACTAGTTACACCTCCTTTCTTATCCTGCATGCTGCTCTGTCTACACTTCCAGTGCAACAATCACATAATATTCCTGCCATACTGACCATGGTCCTCTGTGGGGCACGTGATTTCTTTTTTGTGTAATTTCTACTTGTCTTAAAATAGCAGAACGAGTGTGTTTTCCCTACCATGAGTACAGAGAAGAGAGGGAAAGGCCCATGTCTATGAGTAAAATAATGTGTTGTTCTTAGTAGCTGTATATTAAAACAGTCCTACAAAACATCTTTCTCTTCAATTCACTCTTACAATTTTCAAATTTCTGTCTATGGAAACTGTGAAATCTTGCATGAACATGCAAGGAAACTGATACCATTTGATAACTCTTTTTGCTGGGTTCTGAGATGTTGTAGGACTATATTGGTGGTAGGGAGACAGCATCAGGAGGTATTTTTGTGAGTGTCAGCACAGAAAAGAACTCTGTCGGTGGCATCTTTCCACCAAAGAAGTGCTCAAATTATTCCAGTGATGTCTGTCTTTATTTGTTAACCCACTCAGGTGGACCACAGGAAGTAGCTGATGTCAGCGTAATGTGAATTCTTGTGGAGCTGAAGAAAAAGAAAAAAAAAAGAAAATAATTTTAAAAAATTAAAAAATACTTCTGCTGTTCAATTTGCTTTGGAAGATGCTTTAAAAAATCTCTCTGTATCATACGGGTTATCTGTGTATTTACACTGAAAGAACATAAACCAAGACATAGGCATCAAATATGTTTAGGGTATTAGTTACCAATATTAAAGAAAGTCATAACCAGGAAAACAACATATTATATTCACAAAACCCATTTACAACCTTTAGATGTGTCCATGTTGCTGTTGCATAAATAATGTATGTCCTTTGAACAGTCGTCTCTGTAATTCTTAGGAAGTAACTGATGTACAGTTTTTATTTGTCAATGCATTGTTTTAAAACTTGTTTTACTATGCCACTGGATATGAATTAAATGTATGCCTCTGTAAATTCTACCTCTAAGCAGTTTTTGCTGAGGAGGGTTTTCTTTTCATATCTCGTTCTATGACTGCTAAAATAAGAAAAGGCATAAATTTCAAAGCTTACATATATTAGAAGTTTAAAATTACATTATGCTATTTTGAGGCCTATTTATCTTTCCATTGTGCCAGTATAATCCTAGTGACAGACTCTGGGCCAGTCTAGATTCATTTTTTATATCAGTTTAGATGTTATACAACTGAAAATTCCTACCTTTGTGTTAAAAGATATGCCTACATTCATTAGATTACAAAACTTTTTAGGTAGCAGGGGAATTTTCTTTCTGACTTACAAGCTTTATTTGTTTTTAAAAGAAGATGAAAGAGAAATAGCCAAAAAATTGCTTATTATATAAAATTCTAGAATGTGCCTAAGTGTTTATTATATAAAAGTCCAGTATATCAGTAGTCATCACCTAAGAAGATGTTGACAACATATTGTCTTAAACAGTACAAATAATACTTTGGGTAATATATGGAGCCAGAAGTAAGAAAACATCACTACCAGGAAAGCATCCTTATAATTAGGACAGAAACAGGTGGTTTTTTACTTTTTTTTTCTCTCTCTCACAAATGCTTTGAATATTTTGGTCTTTTTGTTGTTGTTGTTGTTGTGATCCACATTCAACAGGAAAAGTGGAGAGTAAATAGTACAGCTCAGTCTCGGGCTACATAACTCTCTGAGATTCAGGTACTGCTATAGGAAGGCTTTAGCACCTCTTTCTGGCCCAGTTCTCTATTTGTGCATAAGAGGAGGCATCCTTTGTTATCTGATTGTGCTAAAAAATTAGTTCAGTGCCCTGTATCTCAGGGGATGAATGTGTCTGTTCTATGTAGGTACATGAGTTAGATAACCATTCAGAGAAACATCGTGGTTAAGTGCTCCCAAAGATATTTGCTGTATTGCCATTGGAAAGGACAAGGATTCCTCCTGAGAGCTAGGATGCCTAAGGAACTACATCTGAATCATGCTGCAGCTATCATAGTCTGAATAAAGCCCTTAGGAGCAGATTTGTTTGCAGAAACATGAAGCGTCAATAAGCATACTCCGATGGGATCACATTCTTCTCTCAAGGTAATGTGAAAACTGGGCTCCTGAGTTGGTCTACAGAATATCGTTAACATCTTGAATACTGTGTATATACTGAATGAGCAATAAATCTTCAGTACTGTCATTAGTTATTCATTGTGTTGAAAATGCTGGACTATATGATGCAAATCATACATGAAGAACTTTTAGTTCTTGCCTTTATTTCTTCTTATTAAATCATGGTTTACTTTGCCGCTCTCCTCTAGGATCGTCACATTTTCCCAAAGTGGGTAAAACCTAAAAAATAGAAGTGCATTTTGATTACTAGTGCTTTCCATGCTTCAAAACTGTAAAAATCCTCGGTATATCATGTATTTACTTTCTTTACTGATTAGGTCAAAATGTAGTTTTGGAAGATAAAGGTATTATGGAAGATTTCAGATGTAGTTATATATTTAAGTTTTTGGGGCTACACACCCAACAGGTTGTTCTCCTAACACACAAATCAACACTGGGAGACTTTTGAAGAAGAAACCACACAATATTTATGTGTGTGGTTCTACAGGGAAGTACAAGGAAGCAAAAGTCAACTCTCTTTGTGGGGAAGGCCTCAGATTGCTAATTCAAACCCTGTTTTCTCCAAAAGGTAAATGGCATGGTAGCTATGTGTTTGCAGGTGTTCACGTATGTGCTCTAACTTCTTTCTAGTAACTCTTGTTCTGTAACAATTAGGCCTGCTGGAGCTTCTGGTGGTGTCCTGGCATCACACTACTCTGTTTTGGTTATTCCACAAAATCAGTAATAATTTTTTTTCTTCATATTTCCATTTTATTGTCAGTCATTGTCTCATGGCCAGTAATGTCTTTGGAGACACAAGTATGAAATCTTGGGTTGAAATATCCACATTTTGTCAAATGACTTGAATTCTGCAGCGGTTTATTGTGCTCTAGAGTGAGACTTCAGTGGAGATTAGGATGCCTTAGGCATCTATATAGAAGTGTTCAAGTGTAAGCTATATGTATAAACTCCTGTTCTAGACAACAGAGTCAATGCAATTTGTGGAGCCTACTCAGTGCCTCGTCAGGTGACAAACTGATTTGCACGTTTGAGAGTGAGCTGGGTTGTTCTCTAGGCTCAGTCTGAATACAGAGAAAAAATATGGCATTTTGTAAAATGTACTGTCAATTCCTGTGTCTTGCAGTTCTCTAAAAGATGCAACTCCCAGAAACTGGAAAAATAGTCTACTGTAGTAATTAAGTTTCTGACAAAACTCAAGAACTTTCCTGAGTTTCACCCAAAGATAAATTAGGATTCCATTAAACTGTCAATTCTTCTGTTATCATTTGCTGTGACTTGTGCACATCATACACCTGTATACTCTGAACTAGTAACACATATTTGCCAAGTAAAAGCAATCTTGGGTAATTTTTGTGTGCCTTTATCCTCAAAATGTATATCAATGTAATGATGTCAGTTCTTGAATCTCTCAGGTTTATTCAATACATTTAAGATATTAACAGTATTATTTGAGTTGGTAGCCTGTAATAATGGGGAGACTGCATTTGTTGATGCAGAAGGTTACTCTGAATGCAGAAGGTTACTCTGAATTCAGTTTCTGAGTGTCTTAGTTACCTGTTCCAAGTGAATAAAATACTTTCCTGCAAATACAGTTTTTTGTTTCCTTTGTAGTGATTGTATATATTGGGGGAAGGAAGTAATTTGTCCCTTAGCCTAAAGATTTTTACTTCTCATAGCACCAACAACCCGTGGTGTTTTAGAGCGTTGGGTTAGTCTGAAGGTCAGCATCTAATACACCATAGAGCAGGTTTGAATCCAACCATCAAATAAAAATGGAAAGCAAAAGCAGAGAACACAATCCAAGTTATGGTTGGACTAAGGTTACGCAGAGTGGCTACTGACCCAGGACGCCTACAGAGATGGACCCTAGACAGCTGCAGAGTGGTGGAAGCCAGCCAGTGTTCCCAAACAGATGAAGATGAGGCCAAAAGGAGGAGGACTTAAATCTCAGATACTAGCTCCTCTAATATAGAACAAAAAAGCTAAATAAGAACCTTACATACTGTGACAAGAATTAAAACAGCTAGTCGGAAACAAAGTTTTTGAAGCTTCTCATGCAGCTTTTCAAATAGAAATTCTCATAACCAAAGTATTTTTAAAAGATTAGCTTTTGAGTCATATTTTGTTCTAAAAATTGTGTACACTAGGTACATCATAAACAATCTTTGCCCTCAAATGTGTCTTATACTGAGTCATTAATGAAAGGCCATGACTTCACAGGCACATTTCAGTTTATGAAAAGATAACCCTAGCTGTCTTCCTTTGGCTGGGAATTAGGATCTGTGAGCCCAGGTGTATTGTTTTTAGTGTCCCAAGTAGCCCACTCTTCATGATGGTACACTACATCTCTGTGTTTGTTTTTTGAACAAACAAAAACTATTAGTGAATGCCCTGTTTCTCTCTGAAAGTACATTTTTCAGATGTAATCTATAAGCTGTGCACATCTCCACTCTCTGAGAAGGTTATTTTTCCTGTCCTATTTATAAAGCATGTTAATGCTTTAGAAAACAGTTGCAGACCCTGACAAAAAGGCCTGGCAATTGAAAACCAGACAATGAAGCAGCTCAAAAAGGAGGAGAAGAAATGCAGTACAAAAAGATCTCTGCAGAGAACCCATAGCTGTCTGTGACCCTCCCCATTATTCTGTGTAGGACATACTCAGGTAGTTTGGATTAGCCATGGATACACATGATGTCAGAACCAGTTCTCTAAATCTTTTCAATTTTCCACTGTGAAAATGTGCTCTGTATGTGGTATCAGATATGAAAAAATGCCCTACATATTTTTTTAATATCAATAGAATTATTTTTCATTAAGCTTTAAATCATGTGTGCTGTATACTCTGTATATTTTTTTTTTCTTATTAAATCCAAAAAGCTTTCGTGATAAGGGCATCCTTTCTCAAAGTACTACTTAAAATAGAATAGCCTGATGCTATGGATAGCACTTTGACATTGAAAAAAAACAGGGAGATGCAAACAAATTCTAGCAAGTCTGGAAGTGGTGCCTATATATTTCAGAAATAGTTTTGCTTGTTAGTAGATTAATAGGCTGCACAGAGAGCTGGATCTTTGAAAGAAGTCATGAAATTAAGGGCAGACTATTACCCTGTAGCTCCCATTAGCCTGCACATTAACCAGATAGATGTACAGATACTTCTGTTCCGTACAAATCCCTGGAACAATGGATGGAGGCTTTATATAAAATCAGCATGGCCATAAAATAGAACGTAGGAACATTTTACAATTACTACAGTTAGAATGACCAAAGCTTTTGAATACAGCTGCATCAGGATTTTTAATCTCAAGAGCCTACCTATTCACAAATCTGAGGTAGCTGAACGTCTGAGAGTCAGGTTTCCTAGTATGTTTTGTTTTGTTTTTTTTTTTTTTTCTTAGTAATAATTCCTAAAACCACTTAAAAACTTTCATATAAAAATATATTTTAATATATCTGATAGAAAATATACATGATCTTGGCTGAGGGAAAAAGAATGGGTAAGATAACCTGTCATCTATGATTGCAAGCCACTGTTCGCATCCTTTACCTTTCAAACAGGGATGAGTTGTAATGACAGATACAGTGAGATACAGCAGTTCCTTCCAAAAGCCTTGTACTGTTCTGTGTGTGCTGGAAGGTCATAGAAAAGGTCAGCAAACACTTCATATTAAAGAGTTCAGTTGTGTGGGGAAGCCTCTGCCAGGCACATTTTGAGTTTGTTATTTTATGTGAGATTCATATGACAAAATAGAACTTCTGCAATGTACCAGCTACATTGGAGCTAAACACATAGGCTACCCTTATTGTCAGTGGTTAGAAGTGGGCATCTGAAGGACACAGTAAATTTCATCAAGAAGAGCTAAAATGGGTCAGTGGAATTGTGTTCTGGAGCTGCCCGTTTGTCTCTATTGACTACAAAGACAACCCTGGGTGTTACCGCAGATATAAACTAAACATCTGCAGTTTAAGAATCTAAAGTTCAGTGAAATGACTTCCATCCTAACTTTTCCCTTGTTTGCATAATACCATCCTTTTTCAGGGAAAAATTGATCAGTGGACTCAAAACAAATTTATCATACTGCCTTTAGCTGATTTTTAACTGCTCAATAGTTCATTATATCCACTCTGTTTGTGTCCTGTAGTACAATGACTTATCACAGGCCTCCAGACTGATAGTTCTGCACTAGATAAGCACATTATTAGTTAAGTTAAAGAAAACAGAAACAAAAACCCATTAAGTTATGGATGAGAATTTATGAATTTCCATACTGATGAACTATCTCCTATAGTCTCCAACACTGAACGATGGATTGTGTTCTCTTTCTTGATTTTACTTTACATGTTGTAAGAGAAATTTCATCCTGATTCTGCCTGCCCATCCACGTATGACCCTAGAAATAAAGACTTAAAACTTTTTTGGTCAGTTCACTATACTTCAACTGCAGGTTACTACTTTTATGTACTCCATACGGACTATTATTTGAAAGGTCTGCTTTGAATAGATCCTGCAGTGTGGATGTAGTAGCCAAGAGAAGCAAAAAAAAATGGCACAATTTTGCTGCATTCATATTTGTGTAAGGTATAAAGAATCTACTTACAGATGGCTTGAACCCCCATAAAGCTCTGCAGGAGCAGGAGTGTTTTGTGCATTGACAAGTCCAAAGCTACGGCTAATGAACCCAAGCCAGCAACGGAGCTACCGTAGACCTGCCCATAGCTGGCAGCTGATCTGTGGTATTCATGGAGAAGGTATTTTAATCCTGCATGGAACATCTCTTTGCCAAGTGTATTCAGACTTGGCACAGGCAGAAATATTTGATGCTCAGCTATTTTCTGCTCTGATAGGAACTATTGATGTTTGATGAGTTTTTTCTCACACATGTGAAAACTATATTCTCTGTTTCTTACAGCCTTCATCAAATACTTAGCTAACCATAGTTACAAAAATTCAGTAAAAGAACCAATATTAATTAAAAAACCCTAGCTACTAGTCTTCTTGTAGTGATACTGATCATTTAGAATTATCAAACATAATAATGTATGATTTTCAAAGGGGACCAAATTTGATGTATATATAATGAACTAAATTTCCATTTATTTCTCAGTGAGAATTCTTAAAAGAGAGAAAGATGGAAAAATTACAGCTATTTGTTTTGAGCAACCACAGTGAGACTGATTTGTTATTTATAAACAAATATTCATATTTTGTTATGCATATATGACTATACAATTAATTTTGCATCTTAGAGAACTGTGTTTCAGGGAATCATAGAATTGTTAGGGTTGGAAAGAACCTTGAAAATCGAGTTCCAAACCCCCTGCCATGGGCAGGGACACCTTCCTCTTGAGATCAGGTTGCTCAAAGCCTCATCCAACCTGGCCTTGAACACTTCCAGTGGTGGGGCATCCACAACTTCTCTGGGAGTACAGCAAAAAATTTCTTCCTAATATCTCGTCTAAATCTACCCTCATTAAGTTTATAACCATTACCCCTTGTCCTGTCACTGCACTCCCCAATAAAGAGTGTGTTCG
>NW_010143637.1:0-2558 GCF_000699245.1 Pterocles gutturalis | reverse complement strand
GGTCCCTCAGCCTGTTCTCATAGGGGAGGTGCTGCAGCCCTCTGACCATCTTCGTGGCTCTCCTCTGGACCCGCTTCAACAGGTCCAGGTCTTTTTATGTTGAGGGCCCCAGAGCTGGCTTGCAGTACTCCAGGTGGGGTCTCACAAGAGCAGAGCAGAGGGGGAGAATCACCTCCTTCAGCCTGCTGGTTATGCTTCTTTTGATGCAGCCTAGGACCCGGTTGGCTTTCTGGGCTGCAAGTGGATATTGTTTAGTTCTTTGTCATACATTCATAGAACCATAGAATCATTAAGGTTGGAAAGGACCTCAAGGATCGTCAAGTCCAACCCAACACCGCCTAACTCACTAAACCATGTCCCTGAGCACCACATCTACACGTTTCTTGAACACCTCCAGGGATGGTGACTCCACCACTTCCCTGGGCAGCCTGTTCCTGTCCTGAATGAAAGGGATGAAGATAGAGTGGCTTAAAAAAGTAAACAAACAAACAAACAACAGCCTCCCTCAAGAAAAACCCACCAAAATATTTGGGATAATTCATTGGTGTTTGCCTGAGTGTTTCATTTTGGTGGTGTTATGGTAATGTTTTTATTGTGAATGAAGTCAGAAGTGCCCAGATTAGCAAATGAGTACTTTTCTAAATCTTAATAATGAAAGATCAATAAGTGATTCTAAAATTACTTGTGACAGATTTCAGCAATAACAGAGGAATATGGTTCTGAATTCACTTGTGTACTTCAGCACATTTATGTCAATGAGACTGATTATGTTTTAAGGCTGTGTAAAGAATTGATTTTTCAGTTTAGCTTCTGAATTAAACAATAGAAATAATTTTTATTCTGAGAAGCCAGTGTTTGTTGTTTTTTTTTTTTTTTTTTTTTTTTTTTTTTTTTTTTTCACTTTAAGTCCCAGACCAATGTAAAAAAAATCAATTAGTCTGTGATGGAAGTATTGGGTGGCCTTGTACAAATGACTTTTTTGGAATACAGGTACGAAAAAGAAGAGAAGATAGACCAGATCCAGACAAAGCTTCAGGAGAAAGCCACATATTTCTTTCTGCTGGAGTATTAGAACATCTACCTGCATTGTGCAGCCTAAGCTTAGTTTTCAGTTGACTTTGGGGGAATTAAATCTTAAACTCCTCTAATCTTAACTGTCAAGCTGTGAATAGTTTTGTAAAGAGAAGAACAATTCTAGCAGTAGTAACATAAGTTTTACCTTCTCTCTCCTCTGCATTACCCTTAGAATATCTATAGCCTTGGGAGAAGGTATTAATTTAAAATATGAAATAAACTGGTTTTGATTCCTAACCTCAGTCAGAAAGAGAACAGGGTGCAGAGCATGCAAAGGCTGGGAAATCTATGGGTAGGTTATCTGTATGTTGGAGGTACTCCATTTTGTGTAGGGCATCACCACTGAGTCAGAGAGAGCAATAGCTTGAGAGTATTGCGTATATACTTGGGTATATACTGAAAGGAAACCTTTCTGAAGCCACTGGATTCACAAGCACTGCTACCAAACAGCACCATAAAAAGTAAATAATGATCTCCCATTTCTGCTTTGTACTCTGAAGTTAGGATGCTAACTTACGATCTGTGAGAAAGTTGGAAATTTAAACAGGGACTGCCAAATTTTGTACGAATGGAGCACTGGATTAAGCAGGCATAATGATAGTTCTACATTTGTGTATAATGAAATTTTCAAAATTCTGGTAATGAGCACATTTGGCTTGCACTCACATCATTTTGAAGTGACTGAAAATGCATTTTTTGTGGAATTTATACTTTGTCAAATCATCATCAGCATCGTCATCATCTGTACTCTTCTGTGGTCATCTGACACAGCCTTAGACGCAGTCCTTCAATGGATTAGGATGGAGCAGAATTAAAGGAAACTGTTGGGAACATTTGGCACAGTGAGGGTGTTTGATATGGGTTAGGTTTCCTTTTACATCATGTTACTAAATTACTGCAATTTCAGGAGGGAGAAGAACTATTTCTAGTTTGTCAGAACGAAAATGCTGGAGTTTCAGAATTAAATTGTTTGATTTAATTAATTGAAATGCATAAATGCAGATTCAGAAAAAAAATATTAAGATGCTGTCGTGGGTTAAAGTTAACTTAAAGTTAACTCTGTTAATTTTTTTTTTTTCTTTTCCTCCCTCTTCTTCATAAATAGCTAGCAAGAGGCTATGTTTTGGATTTAGGCTCAGGAGAAGCTGATAAGACCGATGTTTTGTTCTGCTGCCAAGGTCAGCAGACAAGCAAAGAGGCACAGCCAGTTGCTAGCATAGGACTTGCCCTTATGTTAAAATTGAAACTCAGAATAGCCAATGATTTATTCCATAACATGCACGTCATTCCCAGTATATAGGTAAGAACACCCGGAAGAGTGTTCTCTTTTGCCTCCGCTCCGCTTTTTCGGTGCTCTCTTCTGGCTCGGCATCGCTCTTCCAAGGCCTCTTCCCCACCCTGCATACACACCCCGGTCAGCTCTCTCTCTCAGCCTGGGACGCCTGAAACAGTTATCTCTGTGAGTTTCAGGATCCTCCCTCTCC
>NW_010143636.1:0-30427 GCF_000699245.1 Pterocles gutturalis | reverse complement strand
GAGGCAGCGGCGCGAGGGAGGGAGGCGCCCGGGGCTACGGGGCTGCAGCTGGGTTTAAAAAACAAAGCGTGGTTGTTGGTGACCTGAAGGGAAGGGGGATCTGAGCCTGAAAGGCACGTGGGACTGAGCTACACCTGAGAAAAGGGGGCGATTAGAAGAGTAAAGGCAATGACCCAGCTGTCCTGCTCCTAAGGAGGGTGCTGGTACTGCCCCGGGTGCGGACAGACTGTGCTACTTTCCTTCTGAGCGTGTCCCAGAACATGGGGTTTGTATCCAAACCCATTCTGTGCATACAGGCTAAACGTGCTTGGAAACTATGCTTCTTAGGAAGTAAATCATCCATCAGTTAGCTGCTTTCAACGTTGCCTGGGAGTAGCTCAGCCATTTTCAAATAAAGACTACACTTTGCCTTCTTGGCAGATTACTATTCTGAAAATACTGTTTCCTTAGTCTTGTGTTCCAGTGCCAGAAATGGCTGTTTCTTGTGGCTGAAGAGATATTCCAACTGATCAGTAGCATAGTAGATAAAATGAAGGAAAGGGTATATTTATACAGCAGCTTGATGGCCTCTTCATTAATCAATCCTTGGGATGCCTTTCAGGGTCAGACTGCTCTAGGCTAGATACATTGCCTCTTTACCTCTTTGACACAATTTACATACTTTTTCCGTAATTAACTGAGTTACACATGTGTATGTTCCCCGTGGGGCAGGTGTGCTGGCTAGATGCCATTCATATGAAAGAGCATTCAAAATGCTTGTGTGTAAAGTAACATCTGAGCACTGACCACATACTTCAGGAGGTATTTTTAAACAAGGACTGATACAGTTTCCCTTTTCATTTTTCTCTACCATGTAATGGAATAGCACATCTTAAGTAACTGAATACCTTTTACTACGTTCATCAAGGAGCAGCTGGCATCACTTTACAGGAAATGGAGAAAGGGGCTGGTTTAATAGCATAGTCTTGGAGAATTACTTCAGCGTCATTCCAGCTAGTTCCTTTGCTTTAAAAATTGCCGCATTAAATCGTCTGCTAAAGATGCTGTGATCAAAAAGGACCATTCCTGCACAAGAATCAAACACAGAGTCACACAGACTTATCGGAGGTAATGTGAATTAAAAAAGATAGTTATCCCTACCAATCTTAGTGGCAATGTATGGAGACTCTCACAAGAGAAGCCTGAAATTTATAACTTCAGATTTATGTTTATCATGCTTTTCTTAATTTATAGAAAGGGCACTTGCACACTTACAGATAGGCATTCAAATTTGTGTTCTTAAAACTTGCACAAAAACTTTTACAGTGTATATTGACATAAACAAGGTCCTCAACTCTTCTGTCAGCTACATACTCATGCTTTTACTCAGGGGTTTGAGGGAGTAGTTTTTTTCATTAACTCTGTGGCATTTTGAATAGTCTCTTTTTCTTTTTAGCACTATATTGTAGCAAAAGTAAGCCCTGAAGATTTGACCCCTTCCTCAGTCTTCATTTTTGACCCATACTGTTTCCTCTTAAACCTTCCTACTACTGTGCTAGGCTTGGAATCATTTCATGAAGAATTTTAAAACAAGTCATTCTTGTGACAATCCCCATTTTTTTCTGTTAAAAGTCATATGGATGGTTTGATAAAATTAACTCTTTCTGAGAGGAGATATTGCTACTTATCATAGTCATTCTTCTTGTTGACAGAGGAATGACAATTCATTAATAATATAATGAATATTAAGACAAACTTGGATGAACGAGGAAGCTTCAAAGTCTGATTGCGAGGTAAAGTAAACAACATATCTGTCTTACATATACTGGAAACTCTATAAAAGTATAAGCAAAGCCCTTGAAGCAAAACCCACCAAAATGAGTTGAAGGACACCCCAGTGACTTTGAAGGGCATTACATCAGCCCCCAACGTAACCAGCAAATTAATACATTTATGGTGTGGTGAAAGGAAGACAAGAGCAAAAAAAAAAGGTTTCACTGTTCTGGATAATTCTGCAATGTGCTACTGGGGCCAGTTAAACTGTATGGGTGGTAAAGCAGTTTAATGGACTGAAATTGCAGCATAATTTGTATATTATGGAATACAAAAAAATGAAATTAACATACAAAATTTTAAAAATATATTTACTAAATTAAGATTGCTCTTTTAAACTTGGAAGAATTGATTTATTCTTTTTTATTTTATTTCTCCATTTCCCCCTCTTGGATAGTAATAGTAGTTGGGTAGTCACAGAGATTTTTTTTGTGATGTAATATGATCTGGAATGTGACATCTCATCCCAGCACAGTGTTTCTCCTGTATGCCCTCTTTAGTGACATGATGTTTTCAAACTAAGAAGCTTAACCTTGGCCTTACACGTGAAATTCCAGTGGTAGCTGGAATGACTCCTTCACCTCACTAAGGTTATTTCTGTCCATCTTCATTCTCTCACTGCTTTATTTTTCTTTTTCTCATCTGGATAGCTGCCAATACACTTGACCACAGCTGATGTTTTGGGGTAGCAGGATTCAAGTACATCAAGTTTTGAAGTGAATTTTTTCCTCGGTTTCAACTGTTTTCTTATGTGCCTTTACTTCTCTGGTGAGCTGGTCCCAGCTCATGATGACATACCATTGCCTACAACATAAAAAGGGAAAGTGAATGAAGTTGTTTCTTTTTTGTAATCTTCTGTACAAAAGATGAAATCTTGTTCCTGATAACTTCTTTTACATCTCTTCATGAGTAAAGAACATACATTAATCAGACAGTACTTGGAAGACTGCTTATCTGATAACTCTAAAGCAACCAGGACAAATATTTGCAGTTGCACATAAAAGGCAGCAGGTAAGGTTCTGACTTATCAGGTTTTTTTTCATCAAGTAGTAATGTATTGTCTGTGTGATATTAATTGTTTCAATTTAAAAAAAAAAAAGTTGTTCTCTTATTCCTTCCAACAGCAATATTGTGGTTTTTAGATCTGAATGTGGATAACAATTAGAAGCTTGAGTATGTTGCTGTGGGGGAAGAGGTGCAGCACTAACCTTACACCCTAGGGAAACAGGATTAAAGTTCTGGTAAAATACTTATGTGTTCTCCATTTTTTGTTGGATTTAGGGGCTGAATGGTTTACCTGTAAGACCTTGTCACCAGCTGCCTGGGGAAGTAACACCGCACAGGATCCTCTTCACACCTTTCCAGCTTGTTACACACTGCATTTCCTGGGCCTTGGCCATGGCATGCCCCCACTCCAGAAGCTCCTGAGAGGATAGTCTGTAGGTGTCTTTTTCAATACCTTCAGCAAAAATAGGAGTAAGAGGGCTTTATACTCCCTTCATGCCTTTTTGCCCTCTGCATGTAATCAGTCATACCTGTTATCTGTGAAAGGGTTTTATAAGAGCAGCTGTTTGACTGGTATACCAGAAAAACATTTAGTAATCCACTGAAGGAAAACTCCAATATTGTTACTTAAAATCTAAAAAATATTAAAAATATTTAGCAAGAGGAGAATAAAAATCCATAAAATAAAAAATGCATCTGATTCACTGAACTCATTTAGAGAAATTAACAGCAAATGAACAACACTTAGAGAAAAAGAGCTACAAAATGTAACTTCAAAAATCTTTTACAGTCTTTATAGGATATTTATTTTAAGTCCATGATTTGTTTGATAAATTTCAGATGCCACTTCAGTTTAATTGCATCAACAGAAAGATACTTAAGTGAAGTTGCAGGAAGATAGCAATTTGCATTGTCTATAATTTCTTAAGCTGCCATGCTCTTGGCATGTCAATCAATAGGACATGATGTCTGGTTATTTGAAGTTCACCATATATCATTTAGTACTGACTGTCACACCATATCCTCAACAAAGCGATGTATTACAGGTGCATTCAGTCATATGGCTAGGAAAATGGATAGAAACCTGTCCCTTCATAGTGCTGCATGCATATAATTAATAGCACAATAAATAATTAGAATAAAAATATATTGCACCCCATACATTTTCCTGTAATTATGTCATTTTCTTCACTCATTTAGAAAATAGCTCACTTTTTTCAGTTGTCACAAGTGAGTTACTGCCAATAAACAGAGATAAAATGTGAATCTTCCTAGTATTAACAGATACATCTTTGTTCTCTGATCTAACTTCTCAAAAAGTATCACCATAATGCTACTGAGACAATGCCATGGATCCTTTATAGGCCAATACAGGAGGAATACTAGCCAGATAAGGATATGGATCTAACATTCTTTTAAATTCAGTTTCTGGTACATCTTGATAGGTGAGACTATGTTACAGTGAAATGTCTGGAAGTTGAGAAATACCACAACATGCTTGCACTTGTCTGGTACTGTTTCCTAAACTAATGACCATTGTAGGAGACCAGTTGTTTCCACAGACGAAAGCTGTTAGCTCAAGAATCAAGCAGGATACTGCGTTATTCTAAATTAGCAGGTTGGGAAGGGGCAGACTGCTCCCCACTCCCTTGGCACTCTGGAGTTCATCCACATTGGACCTGCTCCCCAGAATGTAGGAACTATGAATGCAAAGGTTCTCAAGCTGGGAACGTACCACCCATGAAATGTTTCTCTAAGGGCACTTGAAAGTAATGCATGTAGTTAGAAGGAGGTAACTTGGTTAAAAAGGCTTTCCTTAAGCAACAGCTCTGAGAAAGCTTCAGCTTGTTAGAAGAGAAAACAGGATAAGAAGGAGCCCTTGCTAAGTGGCAGCCATACTGTCTTCCTCTTGGGTAGGCACCAGGATGAAAGACAGTCACAATGCTGAGAGACTTTTTACGATATTTTCTGACTCACTCAAATCCTGCTGTCTACCCAACAGGCTGACACATTTTTATTGCTACTCCATCCTCCCTGCCACCTCTTACTATCTACATGCATTGAATCATTCTCAGCAGCTTCTGCACTTTCCTTCTTCCCCATGTCCTTTTCCCCACGATACAATCGTCATCACCAGGGAATGCGTGCCATCTCAGTTTTTGCTAATCTAATTTGACTCAAAGGTGGCAAATGAGGAAGGAAAAAAAGTAGCTGAAAGCAAGGATGTGCAATTTTTGCAAGAATCTAAATAGAAATGTTGAGTAGTTTTATGCCATGTTCGTAACAAGTCGTCAGATCATATGGGGTTCCTGCCCTCCTGCGAAGACCATTCTGAAGATTTCTGTCTTGTTTAGTATAGAGTCAGTAGCTCAGCACATATGGGTACCTGGGATAATATCCCAGGAATGCTAGATGTTGAATTCCTACGCAAAACAGAGTTACTTGTCTCAGTGGAACTGCAGTTTCCAGATCCATTTTACTAGCCTTATACAAAGGCATAGATTTTCATGCGCTGTCTCATTCGGCAGCCCTAGTTTACTGACCAGATAGGAAGGAATACGTGTTTGAGAGGCCAGACAAGGTCTCTTTGGAGGTTAGACAAGGCAGAGCCCTTTCAGCAACTTCCCTGAACTGATACTGAGGCAGAAGAACCAGGAACAGTCTGAAATGAGGAAAAAACACTATGAAGTCTCTGGCTTATTATCTGTAACTTTCTGGGCTGCTGCCAACTGGTGAGTAACAGTGAAGTGACTGGGTCAGAAACATTAGCTTGCCATGCTGATTTGAAAGCATAAGTTTCTCCAAGGTCTCCAGCCTAGTGCCTCTAAAAGTGGTAGACTTTGTCATGTGTCCTTGAAGTCACCAGCTCATCAGTATATTGAATAGTGCAGTGAT
The DNA here is from genome assembly GCF_000699245.1 of Pterocles gutturalis. Lineage (NCBI taxonomy): Eukaryota > Metazoa > Chordata > Aves > Pterocliformes > Pteroclidae > Pterocles > Pterocles gutturalis. The sequence goes on along the minus strand of NW_010143636.1, from coordinate 24,715 downwards.
GTCAAAGCACAGACCTCTCTGGAGAACTGACTCAGGCCTTCTGTCTTGCTGGACTGGTGTCAAAACTTCTGTAGGATCAAGCTGGACGAAAGCCAAGGAATAGGCTCTTGTAGAATTACTGGCACATCCCCTCAGATTTTCTGGGTTTATGTCAAGATACTGACAAGGCCATTCTGTTTCCCTTAGCTTCTGTGGTGGAGAGTATGTAGTAGGGTATCCATTTTATTGTGCAGGAATTGAAACACTGCAAGCAAAAGATTCTTACTCTTTTTCTCCTCTCCCAAGGCAGATCTCGCACAAGGCAAAAATGGAACAGGCACTAGATTTCCAGTATTGACCTGGGTAACTCTCCTTATATCCAGGACCAATCCATTATTTCTGTTACTGTGGAAGGAGAGGGAGATCAGGATTCTCCTCTCCCAAGGCAGATCTCGCACAAGGCAAAAATGGAACAGGCACTAGATTTCCAGTATTGACCCGGGTAACTCTCCTTATATCCAGGACCAATTATCTTGATCAGGATGCTCACATCCACAGTATTTGAGACTTATAATTGTTTCTTCTACCTGATGAGTTTATCATTTCCACTGTTTGAAATGAAATGGTGAGAAATAGCTATAGTTGCACTCATGAATAAGAAAACAATACCCCACCCCAGGTATTAAAATAAGTTGGAGATAATTATTCTTCTCAGAGTTATAATGAGAAATTTATCCCTAATATGTGCCGTATGAAAATTTTGGTTAATATAAATTTCTCTCCATTTCCTGTGAAATCTGTAGGTTGTAATTAAAAAGCCACGATGTTCTTATCACATCAGATCCTTATTACATGGAAAGAGAAGACTGTTATAAGCTTTTTAAGTAACAGAATAATATTTTGAGTTCTTCTGAGCTTTCGAGAATAATATTATTTTAGGCTATGAAAGGCTCTGAATATAGAGAATGACAAATATCTATATTACAAAAAGTCATTTGAATGCCAGTTTCCTGACAGCAATGTGTCCAACATTAAATTATATTGAGGAATAAAAGAATCATAGTCCCTTTGACAAGAGTACTTAAAGAAGCTGATAGCAACACAGAGTGGTGCTTGAGCCAAGAGACTGGCTACTATTGGAAGGAAGGCTAATATTTCAGAAGTTCTCAAAAGTGACCTGAGACTCTGTGTGCTGTTGTCAAAAGTGACAACAGCCTCACTGAAAACTAGTAAATGTATGCATTTATCTATATCACAGGTTTTAAAAAGCATTTAAGCACCTATGAAGAAGGACTTATGGGCTTCATACTTTTGAAGATCCAGTCCTAAGCCACTTCTGAAATTAGAACTTAGGTTCCTAGAGTGACTTGGATGTTTTTGAAAATTTTCCCCTTGACACTCTATGTAGGTTATACACATTTCTGGCACAGTACAATATATTTTTAAGTAGTCTTTGATACCTTTGTCCCATTTCAGTTGAAAGGAATTAAAAATTGTAATGCAGATTAATTTATTGAGGTTTAGTTTTTAACTAAATAGGATGCTTGATTTATATTGTTTGAAATCAAATTTAAAAGAGTAATATTTTAACAATATTTAGAAAAATACAGTGCCGTGTTAACAAAGCTAGCCTCTAGAGCTGATACTTCATCAACCTGACATATTACTATTAATTTGAATGTGAAATTTTCAGCAAATAAATAACCCATTAATTTTATTTTTTTAATGTGTGTTCATGTTTTATCCATCAATTGTTTTAAACACCCATTGCTGAGCAGGGCATTTAATAGCTCTTCCTCTGTTTACTGAAACCATCTAAAAGAAGTTTAGCTTGTCTGAGCATAAACTGGGAAAGAATCAGTCTTATTTTTGATCCTGTAGTTCTGTAGCCAACCTTACAATGTTTAAAATGCTGTTTTCAGGAGTTGTGAACTGTATTTCCTAATAATTACTATAGATAGAAACATAATTTAGTGTATTTTTACAGGCTTAGTACATTTTGTTCTATTGTAAACCATATTTCCTGATAATTACTATAGATAGACAAATAATTTACTATATTTTTATAGGGTTAGTACATTTTTATAGTATGGTAAACCATATTTCCTTATAATTACCAGAGAGAGAAAAATAATTTATATTTTTATAGGTTAGTACATTTTTATTACTGTACAATTTCTGCAGATTAAGTACTTTGTACTTTTTCTTTTTAAAGCAGTCACATTTCCTCAGTAACCACTTTTTTATTATTTATATAATTTACAGATGATGGCTTCTTAAACTTGTTTTCCCTATTTTGCATTTCGAAGTTTCTATATAAATGTATGTGCTGCTAATTTTGAAGGAAGAACAAAGCATCCGTGAGACACTGTAGAAGTTAATGACATTGTTAAAATGATGACAGATTGCTTTAATGGTAGATATGCACTTAATTGGAGGAAGTATAACAAAATGTGCTATTTCATACTACTAAAAAGAGTCAGTCAGGAGCCATCACCCATTTACAGTCTTGTCTTCACCCAAATCACAATGCATGTACAGTACGATAACTGATAGACATTGCTAGGCATGTATTCATGCACTGTACATTCATTCCGACAACCCATTGAATAGTGTTTGTTAACCTTTAATTCAGATGTCTACAAGAAGATAATACAATGTAAAACACAAGTCAGTGGAGAGTCATAAAGCTCTTTCTGCTACAGAATTTATTAGACTGTTATTCAGTACTGAATGCAGCTACACCCTGAAGCAAGTCTTGTATAAAAGTACAATGTCAATATATTATGATACAAACTCAACCTATAAAATCAATGACAAGTATTATGTCTGTTGCTATCACCTACTAAAATATATATACTGTTTTTAATGGATGCAACTCAACATTGTTGTGCTATTAAGCTTAACCCCTTAGGCATGAAGCACACCTGAAGGACTTCTGGACAAGGACTACTCATTGCAGGGAGCTGTGACCATCAAGACAGTATAAGTGAACACGGAATATGTAAGTGTTAAATCCCTTTTAACAGGATGTTAAAGCAAAACAGAATTCCAGTCTACACCATGGTGTGATTCTCCATTGCATTCCACTTAATAAGGTTAATCTGTAGAAAAAGGGGACCATCTATCCCATTATCCAGGTGTTTGTATTTTGATTAACATCTTGGGTGACTGGGTGGAAAGTTTACTTGTAAAATTTGAAAATGACGTCAAGCCAAGGAGGATGTTGAGTATTCTGGAGAACATGGTTAGAATTTAAAAAGATGTTGATAAATTGCAGGAAGGATCTGAAATCAATAGGATATAATTCAGTACAAATAACTGCAAAGTACTAAGGGGAAGTCTTCCCCCTGCCCCCACATGGTTGCATAAATAAAAATGAGGAGAAAACTAGAAGCAATAATGAAGCTGAATCCAAGCTGAAAAAACAAATAATGCTATTGAAAATAAAAATGTCATCCTGTAACGTACTAGTAAGTTTGTTGCATATAATTAATTACCAGAAGTAATTATTACTCTCTGCTAAACATGAGAGAGTTTGCAACTGGAATTCTGTGTCCAGTTTCAAGTAGCACAGGATTAAGGATAGGGAATAAAATTAAAAGTGTGGTAGAAACTCTAGAAAACAGCAAGAGAAAAATCATAAGACTTGTCAAGACAGATTGCATGAGCTAAAAAAGAGCTAATGTGCAACTGCAGACTTTTAGGGTAAATATGTAAGGAAAACTGTTTTGGCGTAAATGATATTTAGTTAGGACAGGTCAAGCAGAGATTCTGGAAAATAACATAAACAAGCATTTGTATGACAAGCTCACAGTAAAGGAAAGGCTTAGACATTGCTAAAGGTCTGTGTCAACCCAGCATTTATATGATTCTGTGAAAATACCCCTAAATTGCTTCCAACTCAGAACCGTTAAACAAAAACACTGGTAGGGCAAAAAGAATCAGAGCCCTGTAAAAGTAGTTTTGCCAAATCTAGTAGAATCTAGTGCTACTGCATGCTGTACCTTTTTGATTTGTCATGTTCCTGTATCATACACTACGCATTATTTGTGTTGGTGGAAAAAACTGTGTCATTTCTCACAATGATGTAACTATTGGCAGTGTGTTCACAGATGTCACAGCTGCTGACTGCTCTGCTGTTTCAATTTCATTTTTGTATTTAGTTGATGGCAGGGTTGTTTGCTATACAGTCTGTTTTGAATGTTGTGGAAAATCCATATCATTATCACACGACATGAGAATAGTTCTGCAATAATTGATGGAAGAAGTAATTCATTATGAAAATGATGTAATGGAATAAGCACCATGATTTAATCATCAGAAGAGGGTGTCTGTGGAGCCCACACAAAGGTAACAAAGTCATTCCGATGATAAATAGCATGTGATAAGCTGTTTAGAAAACAATAATGCAAGCCACAGAAAAATGTACAGAAGGGAGGCAAACAAATTCCTTGGGTGGAAAGCAATCGACTCCTAAGAACCAATGAAGAGGTAGTCTAATAAGGAAGAAGGGAAACAACAATGTCTGTGGATCCATCACTCTTTTAAAAATTATATTGTTTGGTAGGCATGTTTGTTAGGATTCAAACTTGCTTGCTTGACCATTGTTCACAAAGCACTTCACATGCTATTTACTGGGGACCTGAGTCTAAGAAAATGCCTTTTGAATTATTTAGACTGTAGTGTGTCCTTTTTTGTTTTCTTGCAGGGAGAATTTTTCTCAAGTTTTGGGGTTTTTTTTAATGAAGTTACAAGCCAGTTTTGGTTTAGTCAAAGTAGGAATTGCACCTTAATTTAGCCGAGACATTGTGAACCTAGAGGGTCTATTTTTATTAGATGTAGGAGATATCCACAGTGCAAATCAAAATGCTGTATATGCAATGTATATTGTGAAAGATAGATAACTGAAAAAATAGTACAGGGAGGGGAACAGTACTTCTTGCTTTGTAATAGACTTGTCACAGTTCAGTGCTGCTGTGTCCCTAGTTAGCAAACACCGGCACTGTTACTATTACTCCTCCAGGTCTTTGCATGCCATCAAGGAAGAGGTGAACAACTGTGACTGAATAAAGACAAACTGACTACGTTATCCTGATATAAGAGGTTTCAATGAGAAAAATCACTAGAGTTTTCCAGAAACAAATATTACCAAAGTCATCAGTGAGCCTAGAGAAGGGTAAAATTGTTTGCTCTTGATCTGCTGCCATGTTTCATTGCAGAGAATATAGTCATCCAAAGGAGAAGAATCATATCCTTTCCAAGCAGAAAATATGTTCCCAGGTATTCTTTTCAGGTTTCATTTACAGTACCTACTGATTAATGTAAATTCTGCTCTCAGAGAAACAGTGTGGGAAGCATACTGTTGATGTCAAAATAACATTTAAATTGCTTCATTCACTTTCCCTGTAATACCCTGAGGTGGTCCACAAACATAGTTGAAGTTACTGGTTCTGGAGTACCTTCTACCCTGCTGCTACAAACCCTATCACAAAGCAAAGTCTACCTATCTTTGCCAGAATGTGACAGGAAATTATGGCAATTCAAATATCTCACTTACCCCAAAATGCCCAGCAATGAGCAGTCAACATCCACAGGACCTCATAAACTCTTTGTTGGGAAAGGGAGAGAAACGTGATGTATACTGAGACACACGCTGGTCACTGTGCATCGCTGCTTCAGCCAGTGCCTACATGTGAGTACTATTTGCTTTATCATCTGTATTTTCAGGACCTTGTTAAACACACAGCAGAAAGTTTGTACTCATGTGAAGAAAAAATAGCCACATAAGATTCTTTTCCCCTGAATCTGACAGTACAAATAAAATAGCTCATTTTGAACATGCTGACCCAATGGCATCATATTCTCGACCTTTGTTCAGGTTTGGCATTGCTGTAGAGGGGATGACTGGGTGTCAGGAACTGTAAGACACTATTCTTGATGTCCTAGGCTTGTCAGCCAGCTCTGTGCAAAGGAGAGAGAGAGAAAGCAGTACTCCAGAGGACACATGGAGCTCCACCTGGCATATCAGAGGATATGGATGCTCAATGTATTCCTGTATAGCAGCCAAGCGTCATTTGCTCCAGATAATCAAATGCATTCTTCACTGGGAAACTGCAAGGCTAGAGATCACAACTCCAAAAGATGAAAAGGGGAAGAAAGATTGCTTGGATGGCAAATACAAAAGCTTTTTTTTTGTTCTGTCACTGAAGCATTCAGGTCCAGGAGGCAACTCGGCTGCCTCCTGCAAGAAAAATTGCTACATTTACAATTCAGATAGACACGTAAACTCTGAATAAACACATATTTTGGGGGACTCAGCTAACGCAGACAAGAACCACAACATCTTTTGAAGTAGGCCCATCACTGATAATTACGAATGTGAGATTAGCTACCGTCATTTATTCTTGTAAATAGTGTCATCTCTTCCAATTAAGATCAACTACTTCTATCTCCTCAATTGCTTTATTAGCGTTGTTGTCAAGTTGTGCAGAAGCCTTAATTAAATAGTCATCATAATTATGGCTAGTTTCGCAAATGATCGAAGTAAATAATTTATATATGGGTTATAAAAAAAGTTTTTACTTACTGAAATACTGTATTTCAAAAACTTTCCAAGTGCCTAATTACAAAATATTTTAAATCCATCCTTTAAACAAGCTATGCATTACAAAATAAATGCTAAAACTGAACTAACTGGAATTTTGTTGCTCCAAGCATTTTTATTTCTTCAAGTGACATGTAAAGTAAAATTAAAAACTGAATGCAGAAAATTTCATAACTGAGGCATGGAGCAAGCAGTTAAGCATTTAATACAAACTGAATTATTAAACATATTTTTATGATTTTAATCTTACTAATTAATTATATTAATGAATACTAGATCATACAAAGATGAAAAATAATAAATTGTGAAATCCAAGATAACTGGGACTGAATATGCTGTAACAATACATCTGTATCAATGAACAGCATATTGGGATATCTTTTATTTTATAAAATTAATTTTTCCAAGGGGAAATAGCTGTAAAACTCTTTTCTAACATGTATTTGTGGGCTAAATGTACCTTTTCCCATCCTACCTTCTCACTACTATTAAAATGGTTCCCAGATTTTTTTTTTAATTTACATTAAAAAGTAATATTACAAAAAGTTCTCACAATTACATAGTTCTTTTAAATTGAGGCTATAATCCTTAATAATTGGCATTATTACTAACAAATATTTTAATGAAATTTTACATTTTCCTCTTAGTGGAGTCATGTCATTCCCATTGCCCTTAATTAGTGTTATAGATGCTCTTTGAGAGAAGAATAGGCCCTTTAGCTATAAGTTCTGACTTTTGAAATAAAAAAGTCATAACCTTTTTGTGCTTCTGGTTGAGGTAACTGCAACATAATTTCACTTAACAATCGTGGCAGATCAGAATCAAAACATGGAATGAGAAACATTGAAATTATGAATGTGCTGTTGTTAGATTTTTTAACATTATAATTCAAGATTGAAGTAAAATAAACATTATTGCTGGTTTTATGCTGGGGTAGGCTTATTATTCTGTCTCTATGTCCCCCATATTAAGCATTTGTCTTTTTTGGAATATATTAGTGTATCCTACCAAAGGACACTTGCTTTGCTGGTGTACATACGTTTTTAGCGTTCCTTAAGTTATCATTGATCTCTGTTGAAGTGGAGGCCAATGGTACACACATATTTACATTTAGTGTATCTATGTATATAGCACAGTAACTTGAATGTTGTGGCTCTTATAAAATTTTATGAGAGCATTCCAGTTCCCATCTTCCAGTTCTCATTAGATACTTGACCTATAAAATTAAAAAAAGACCTCAAAGATATTTCTTCTTATAGTGTAAATTTTTGAATTCAGATGCTTTTTTAAAATGTGATCAATTTCCTTTGAAAAGCAGAGACTTGTGTATGTGTGCACATGTACCTAAAAATTGTTTCATAGAAATTTCTGGCGGTATTGCAGAATAAAGGGAGTGAAAAAGATATTCTGAAATTACAAATAAAGAGGTTTCATTTTCTGCATCTTGACTGCCTACTTAGTGTTATCAAACCAAGAGCAGGTTCAGAAATGGCTTTTTATTGAGAAGTTTCTGACTGGAAAAAGTCTTATGTTTTTATTGATCTATGAGACTATAATTTTGGCAAATTTCATATACAGCTTTCTGTTTTTCTCTGCCCTTGCCCAGTTGGTAACCTTGCCCAGTTAGTATCCTTGCATCTTTTTCTCGTGTGGCTGTATAACAGGATATAGGTATCGAACAATATTCTGAAGCACATAATGTCTCATGCATGAATACACAGAAGCTGACCTTGTTTCATAAGAGTCATTTTCAGTCAAAATTTATAACCTGGCATTGTAAAATAAAATTGTCCAAGTTGTAGAGAAGGGACTCTGGAGGAAACTGCATTCTCATCAAGAAAAATATGGGAAAAATAAGTTCAAAAAGAATGCCAGCTACAGAAGAGGGAAACTGAGGTCATAATCTGGGGGAAACTGTTATGCCAGCTTGAAAGCAATAAAGTGACATGTGCATGTTATGTTAGATATTACAGGAATCTTTCTGATGAACAGGTTAATCAGCAAGACAGCTGAGAGTAAAACAAGTAGTATGATAGTGTATTCTGCAAGATGTATGCTTAATTTTCTCTCTACCAGGCATACATAGGAAGTTTTCAGAGCAACAATACAAACACATGTTGGAAGAGAATTTTTTTGCTTTTCTCTCATAAGGATCATGCCACTTTAATTATACCTGTACATTTTATATTTACATTTTACTTTTATAGAAAGCAATGTATGTTGGGGCAATCTGATCACTTTTAATCTCAGAGTCCTCTGAAAAGTTTTCCAGAAATGAATCTCTGTAGCTGTTACGGAAAGAAGTTTAGTCAAACCAGTAACAGAGTGACTGCCTGTGCATTACTCTGGGAGTACAGGAATTCATGTGGTGACCCTAAAATAGATGATGTCAAAGAAAAAAACTCATCAAAGCTAGAAAATCAGAAAAGCATCTGCACTATTTCCCCACACACCTAATTTCCTACTCAAAAGGCTAAAATATGCAAGTACATTAAACATTGCCTAGTGCAACTGATCATATTTCTGAGAAGTGTTTATATGTGATTACGAAAAACGAAGATTCAGCACTGCCGTACTGCTCTTTGTGCCAGATATAGCTGGCCAAAAGGGTCATGGTGTAGGTATAATGTCTTCCATGTGTCTCAATGATTCTTCACTGCTATATGCCTTCTGGAACTGTGGCAGAGAATAGGAAGTGGATATTATGGCAGTTCCCAGAGCTGCCCTAATGCATCCCAGGGACTTGCCTCTCCTAAGGAGTCTAAGAATAAGAGAGGCACAAAATGATTCCTGTGTGATTCCAGCTTAATCATCTGGAAGCCATTAATACAGTGATATTTCAAGCAGAGCTAGGCAAACATTGGTGATCATATATTGTAATCAATAACTAAAAATAAGATTTATGTCAATAAAAATGCTTGTGAAAATAATGACAAATTTGGTGAAATGTTTCAACCAACAACAAAATGTAAAAAGTAGAAAAAAGTCTTCATTTAAGGCTTCTTTAAAGACATATTTCATATTTTCATTTGACTTAATAGTCATAAGTTTCAAATAAAGCACACAACCTGAAAGTTAAAGAATAATTTTATGTTACCAGAAGCAGGTTTTTTTTTCCTGATTGTTCTGTGTGTAAGAACAGCCAAAACTAAACAAACAATACTTCTTCTCTAAAATCACTCTAAGTGACTCTAAAATGATCATTCCCTCCCCCCATTTCCAGTTTTCCAGTCGTGTCAGTGAACCAAAACATCCAATTATTTACTCAGCTCTAATTTCAAATATCTACCAGCTGGTACCAGTGATAATAATAGGAGAATGAAGAAATTATGGATCAGGATCAACACTACAAAAAAAATCTAACTATTTATATCATGGTCCTAGCTGAATACCATCTTAAACATGTTGAGCAGATACATTTTTTTCCATGTAGGCTTGGTTGAAACAAATCTTGCTGGTATGTGTGCAGATTGGTTTCAGGCAATTCTGAGAATTTGTAGCAATATTTCTTTAGTTGTGAGGATCTTTCTACATCTGGTCTTAGTCTGTGAGTTTCTACTCTGTTTTGTTTAGTCTCTCTAGCTTTTCCAAAATGAGTAATACCAGCAAATGTATGCTTAAACAAAAATGTCAAAGATGCCCTCTTTGGTGTTTTGGATTTCCTGCGTAGTGCCAGTTGTCAATTTGATCTTCATTGATTTACTGTGATGTGGTAGATTTGTGTCAGTGTAATATAATCTGTGGACACTTGGTTTCTCGTTGACTTGCTGATGAATGACTGCATCTTGCCACTAAATTCCACTATCACAGTCTCATTGCAACTGTAAATGTAGCTTAGAAAAGCTTTTTTTTTTTTTCTTATCAGAAGTTGCAGGATTTTAGACAGCAGCACAATGTAATTCCAAAAGGCAGTGGAAGATACACGGAGTAACTAGTGCTACATATACCCACATGAGCTCTCTGAGGTCCGTACTTACTATCCCACCTGTAGCACCAAGGATGCATGACCAGTTTATGGCACAGCAGAGAATATATTAATAAAATAATCCTACACGCCACATGTTCAGAATAAAAATGGCTATATGTAATAGCTTATCAGCCCTAATTAAGATTCATCAAAATTTATCTCTAAACAACTTCAATACAGTTTTATAGATGCTATAGAAGAGTTGTCAGACTGGATTAGAACATCCAGCCCATCTAGCCTGATAAGTGACCAGAAAAGATAAAGAGTGAAAGTAAGTATATGTATAAAGTTTATCTTCTGGGAGCATATCTTCCAGGCATATGGCTGTTATGGCAGCAGGAGGGCTTCCTAGTCAAAGGTGGGCATTTCACCTTTACTCTGCATTCAGTAGCCACCAATGAACTTTGGACTAGCATAATCTCTTTTTCTTCTATCCTGTTTTTATTTGACCTCCACATTATTTGCTGGAAATGAGTTGAGAAGAGGAAGTGGAGCTGGTGACAAAAGATACTTTCTTTATTTTGTTCCCTGTCAGTTGCTGGCATATTATTGATGTATTGTTTTAGCTTGTTACATTCCATTCAATATAATATTTTGGTTCCTTAAAAGCATATGCTTGTGTCTTTCTTCACTGGTCCTCATCACACACACGTGATGATCTGAAATGCAGGGTTTTGCTTTTTTGGTTTTTTTTTTAACTTTTTGTGGTTTTTTACAGAGGTCTTATGAGGTGGGCTAGCATTGTCAGGAGTCTTTAAAATAGCTGCTGTTCATCATCTAAGAAGATGTAAAATCAATCTGACTGCTACATATGTAGGGAGAAGTTGAAAACAGCAGTAAAGAAAGTAACATTAAAGGAATCATAGCTCTTAAAGTAAATAGGAAAAGAATGCCAGGGACACCTTTGCTGAAGAAAAACAATATGATTACCTTAATACTGTTCATTTTTAATTAACTTAATAATAAAACCTGAAAGGAAAAAAATGAATATTGACTATACTTGAAGCAGGATGGGCATCCCGGTCTCCTGTGATATCTGTGAAGTAGTCAAGTCACTCTATAAACTCATCCTTCCTGTGGAATTAATAAGCTTAAATACATTTACTTCCCAATTTATGAAAAGAAAGGTAAATGTGCCTGTTTTTTTCTCTGTAAATGTTAAGTGCAAACCCTACTGTTTCAGTCCTGGTAAATATCAAATATCTGAATCAAGGCAAGAGTGTGCTCTGTGATTCCTCCCTCCTGTGTATTTAAGTGAATAGCAGGATATAAGTAAAAAAAGATTCTGTCCACCTTGTGCTTAAGTCAGCCCTTTGTTATAGGTAACACTAGGTGTCTGATGTAGTTCTGAAGAATATCTTGGTATGTTCTACACTCAGATCTATTAGAAGAGCTCATATCCAGAAAACCCGTCTCAGTTGCAGATCCTTCATGCTGATTTTTCAGAGGAAAGTTTGCCTGAATAAGGACAGAAGGAATGAGAATCTAAGCCACTTCTTTGCCCCAAATGAACATGCTTTGTAGAAATTGAACATAAAAGGTGATTATATGCAATTGTGCTAAATGCAAGAAAAAAAAATCTACTTAAAATACCTAATATAATCCTTTGTAAAATTTGTAAAATCTGTTCTCTAGGAAAACACTTATTTCTGTAGCCAAAGTGTATTTTGTTACCTCAGCTTATCTGTAATAAATCTTCATTATTTCTTCAACACAAGATAATCAAAGTATGTTTTTATGCAAAAAGACAGTGTGTTACACACAGTCTATATAATGGGTCTTATAACTGAACAAAATGAGTTCCCATTTTTTGTATAGTATATCAAAAAACATTGATAAGCAAGGAGCATGTATATTGTGATCGTGGTTTACCTTTTGTGTTAAAAGAACTGCAGTCTACCTAGGATGGCTGCAGGTTATAGCCAAATTCAGTCTTCTTAAATACCACTATAAAGAAAATATGCTGAAATATAAGAATATCCTTCATGTCTCTCTGTTGAAAAGATATGATTATTCAATGGCTTGATGCTAAAAAAACATAGCTAAATCTTAAGAACATGCTGGAAAGAGTAAATGAAATGGCAGCAGCAGGTTTACTTTTACAACTGAAAAAAATGTCACATGTATTAATGTCAACAACTGGAATTTTACCTCATTAGGCAATTTCTGATCTAAGTCTCTGATGATTATTCTAAGCAGAAAAATATGCTAATTATCCCCTCTGAATGTAGAAGGAAAAAAGGTGTAAAATCTTCCTTTAGCCGTGTGACCATGTACTAATTGCATGTCATGTGTCAAAATAATGCAACCCACTTTGCCTAAAGCAATTAGACATACAGAACTCTATTAATGAAGCACTGTCTGTCACTAAAAATGTTTTCAGAGCTATAGTTGAAGATTAAAATATTAACTTCTCAAATATTTATGATAGTTACTGACAGCATTTCAAAATGTTACTTTTAACAAAAGTATTTTATTCAGCTTCAGTTTTTAATTTGGATTTTATATTCAAAGACATTATTAACATATGGGAGTCATGTGAAATTTCTATGATCTCCACTGAGACTTCTTTACAGAAGGTACATTAGCTTCTTGAAGTTTACAGCACCTTTTTCTATTGTAATATAAACTCTTTCAGAATAAAAAAAATGTTATAAACTTGTCTTTTTTCAAAAGTAATTTAAAAAAAAGAGAAAGAGAAGGAGGAGGTTCTTATTGCACTCTACCTATTTTCTGTATGTGAAAGAAAATGCCTCTTCTTGTCAATATATCATTTGGTGCTCTCCTTCCTTTTAGGGTCATTGGTCATCTATGTTCGCAAGCACAGAGATTATGCTTTCGCATACCCTTATGCAGTAGGAAGGCAGGGATGTATGTTGCCAAGCTGTTTATCAAATCTTTCAGACACGCTGAGGAGAAGCAGACTATTACATTAAAAAATGTAATGCCTGCTCTGTATTACCACTGCTCACCAAGCTGTTTGGGAAAGGGTTTTGCACAATTCCTCCGTGAGCAATACAAATCTGCAGCATTCTGAGTACAGGAGAGGACTGTAGATCATAACTGAGGTCTTTCTCCTTCCTCCTATAGTTTAAAGTGTATTGAATGGTGCTTAAGCTACTGTTACATTATAATTTGTGGTGCCATTTTTAAAATTAAGTAGTTCTTTTAGCTTTTATTCTGCATCCTTAATTTACAATAAAATAAAAAAACCCAAACTTACTCATGCACTTGCCCCAGTAAACTGTACAGGAATATTTGTATGCATAAAAGTTGAATGGACAAGCCCTTTATTTATGTTCCATATGGAGACTGCAATGACTACTGTGATACTTGAGGATTTACAGCTTTACCAGGAATACGCAGGAATGATACCACTGTAATACCATGGAATTATTACCCTTCTATTGTGCCAAAAAATCAGCAAATAAAAAAGCCATGTTGTTAGCACTGCATCATTTTCTAGTACCATGGTGGTAAAAACTGACTGCTATTATGTATTAGTCCTGCCACTGCTTTTATGTTTGGTGTGGGTATTGCCTTGGTTTTGGAGCTTTTACAGTCTATGGGAATCAATTATATGTACTTGAACTAAGAAGGATTTACTTGGTAACTGTAATGGCTCTGAAAGAGCCATTATGATCTGTCATGTCAAAAATGCACGTGCCTACCGTAGATACAAACAGAGCTGTGCAAAAAGTTTCAAACATAAAGCAAGCCATTTTTGTTAGCTTCTCTGACAAAACAAAACAAGCATTTGCTGCTAAAGTACTTTCACAACTGTTCATAATAAATGTAAAGGAGTTCCCGCTATTCCTCAGTCTTGTGCCTCGCTAAAGGAAAGCCTGTGTGTTGTATGAGAGGGAAACAGGGGAGACATTTACTGAAGAGCAAAGCTCAATGAATCACAATGTTTTGGGGACAGATGAAACCAGTTAAAAGGGGGAAAAAGTGAAATAAATAGAAAGGAAGATTTTCTCAAGTAAAAGGGAGCAAACGTGAGCTCACTATCTTTATATACATCCATGAAAAGGATATGATAGCTTTTTGGTAAAAATGAGCAAATAGGCTACACCCCAACAACTTTAGTCATGATACAGATGTATGTACAGAACATTAAAACATCTAGGAGTCAGACTAAAGTATAAATTGGGCCAATGAGAAGGTTTCCTGTGTCTATGCTGCAGGATAGATGTAGTCCATAGTATTTGTTTCCTCAGCATCCATATTGGTGGACTTTACTGCAGGGCACTGCAGCTCTGTCTGTACTTGTCTATCTAGGTGTCCACTGAAAGAATACAAGCACCCTGAGGGATTGCACTCACATTTCTATTTCTGAGCTGGAATCAGGATGCAGCCGGGCAAGTAAAACCATGTGGCGCAACCCAAGCACATCTGCCCAGTAGGGCGGATGTGGCTGATGTGAGGTTTGGGGTGCAGTCATGCTGGAGTGAATGCCAAGAGTGTGGTGGGGAGCACTGTGCAGCCCAGTGTGAACCAAGCCAGCGTCCAGTTACACCAGGGGGCGAGATGCAAGTGCAGCAATCACCCGTGCAACTGAAAGAAACGCTCATGTAACACCTGGATAAAGGAGAGTGAGGTCTTGTGATAGGAGCTTTTTATCACACAGTGCTCACTAAGCTATTTCTGCCCATATTATTAATTTCTGCCTGTAAAATTTCCTGCATGGGGAAATGAAGGCAAGATGCCTGCATAACAATGCTCAGTTTGTAGGTTGGGAGGCAGTGGCGGTAAGAGGGGAATGATCATGTGTAATGATTTTTTAGTGATAACCTTCTTTAAAGACGTGTTTAAATTATCAGATCTTATAAATTAATACAGGCAATGCTATATTCTTGCAGCAAAGTGTGGACATCATTGGTGTGTTTTAAACAGACATTAAAAATGGGTCTATAATTCATTATGTTCACTGATGTATTACTATTGTTTTCTAGTACAGAACTTCATAATGTAGTTTTATTATTGGTTTTATGTATCTTTTTTTTTAGATATGTACATTGGTTTAAAGAATTGTGCCCAAGCTGATTGCAGCACTTTCCCCAAAACACTATTTGTCAGGTACAGGGTGGAGAATGTTCTATGGTGGTATAGCTGTGTGGTTTGTAAGTTCCTTGTTTGTTTATTGGTCTAATTTTCAGTAATGGAGGAATGCTATTTAGAATGCAGCAAAACCCTTTCAATCCCAAACGAGCGTGTCCAAAAAAAGAAACAGAGATTTTACTTTTAGCTCATCTTCAGATTCACAAGGGACAATAAGGGAGATTCATTAGGCCATTTGTTACTGTCATCTGCCATGATTCAAAATGAAATACTAAATGTTTCATGGATGCAGAAAAAGAGCAGTATTTGTCTTTGTGTTGGCTATGCAAAGACTGTATGGCTTTCAGCCTCCATACAAGAGTTCTGATGGATGAAAGGGGGAAGGGTGGTGCCATCTGAATGATGATGGGCTAATATCATCATCCTCTTGTCAGCTGTAATAGGCTTTTCCTCACAGAAATAATTCATAAAACCGCTACATTATATTCTATCCCTGACAGGCCCTATCTATCCTGCAACCCAGCAGGCTCACAACTAATAAGAAAATATGTGGTTCAGGAACCCTGAAAAATTAAACAGGTAGTTTATGAACAATTTGTTTCATGGGAATGTTTATTATGTTTATTAAATATTGAGCCTTTAATGTTTTCCCAGTACAGATGATATCATAAAAATGCTGACTTAAGCCTCAGTTGTACTCTTAGAAAGTGGCATTTTATAGCTCTTGTAGTACCCAGTAAATAACTAAATTGCAGTGGTTTATATGTGTACACAGAACAGAATTTATAGGAAGCAAGTGTATTTTTATTGTGCATATGCAGTGTATTTAATATATTCATAATAGACACATGCAAACTACCAAAATATTGATCATGTTCTTTGATTTAAAGAAGACCACTATTTCAGAGCCTTGAGTAGGGAAGGTCAGGCATTTGTTTTATTGCTTGTACTAAAGGAGAAACACTGAGCTTGGTGTTTGAAGTGTCAAGGCAAAACCTCTGTAAGCTCTAACGATAAACTTAACCAGGAATACTGGTTTGCAATCATATTTTTTTAATAGAAATTATAGGAAAACCAGGATAAAATTGCTCAAGCTAAAGCCAATATGCTAATATGCCTTTCCATTGAACAAGTGAAGGCTGCCAGGGCTTGGTCTCCTTACATAGGACAAATTTCCTGTTGCCAGACAGAGTGCAGGATTAGGTTCTGGAGAAGACCTGGAGTGCATGGGGGAAGCATAATGCACAACCACACTCTCTCTGTGTCCATACCTTTTTATTCCAATTTCTTCCTTCAGAGTTTATTAAATAATTGATAATTCTGCAGCAGGGTATGAAAACTGGCAAGTAGAAAACTCCTGTTCTTAATGAATTTGTAATAATAAATAATGCTTATGATATTAAAAAGCTGTATTCCACAGACATATTACAAAGAGCATGTGCATGACATGATTTACAGAAAAATGGTACAGATCTTTCATTAAGCCTTTCAGGAATCACGATCTGTTCTCATATCCTATTCCTGGTAAGAGGGTAGACTGTAATAAAGAGTAAGATCACTGAACACACAGATAGAAACTGTCTAGAATCAGCATGACTTCTACAACAGGAAAATCTGCCTCTCTAACCTGCTGGAGTCCTGTGAAGATTTTGGTAAGCACATGGATTAAGAGGATGCAGAGGACATAATATATCTGGATTTTCAAAAAGCCTTTGACAGGGCTAGATACACAGTTACCACAGGTGTTGAGAAAATATCTTTTATGGATTGCAAACTGTTTACAGAATAGGAAGCAAAGAGTAGGGCTTTTTGGTTATTTTACAGGATGGAGAGTTCATTTTCAGCAGCAAAGTCCCTGAGGGATAGAATCTGACACTGCTTTTATTAAATATTTTCATCAATGACCTGGAGAAGAGAGTGAGCATTGAAATCTCCAAGTTTGAAGATGATATCAAGCCATTCTGTGGGGTCAAGTGTCATTGTCAACTGGCTGAAGGAACTTCAGAGCTGAGAAGAAAGGTGGCAAAACTGAGCAGAGAAGGAAAATGGCAAAAGAGCTTCAGTGTAGGTAAATGTAAGGTTATGTATCAGGGAAGACTAATCTGAGCTGTGCCTCGTGATGCTCTAAGTCAGAATGACCACTCAGAACTCAGGAAAGGCATCTTGGAGTTGTCCCTGGCAAGTCTCTGTGGTCATGAGCTCAGTAGGCAGTAGCAGTCAAAACCAACACAATTCAGGACATCATCAGAAAAGGTTTTTAGAACAAGACAGAAGATACAATTTTGCTGTTATATAAAAATGTGGGTGTGCTCACTTTTTTAGTAACGTGTGTGGTTCTGGTCTCCACGTCTCAAGAGAGATGCCATTAAATTGGAGGAGGAACAGAGGAAGCAATTAAAATAATCAAGAAGACAGATCAACTGCATATGGAAAGGCTAAGAACTCTGGGACTAAAAAGATGGCTGAGGACAATTGTGGTCAAGGTTTATTACCAAGGGGATAATCTGAATGTGAAACCATTCAACAAGTTCTAGGCAATAGGAGAGCAAGGGCCACTCACTAAAATCTATAAGGACCCAGCTAAAAACAAATACACAGAGAATAGGTAACTTCAGAAACTTGTTTCCACAGAAGGCTGTGGAGGACAGACAATATAAACAGGTTCAGGAAGGAATTGGGAAAGCAACAGGTCCACGAATGGCCCTTACAAAGGCTAGGCAGGGGTGTACCTTCTAATATCCCTAATGCAGCAGTTCTGGACACTGGGGGAGTATGAGGGGAATTGACTGCAGACAGTTGTGGGCTTGTATGTTGTCCCTGATGGTTTCTCCCACACTACTGTCAGAGACAGAATACTGGGCTACATTGACCATGGGTCTGAAACAGAAGGGCTCTTCTAATGTTCCTAATGTGTCTTAATTTTGTTCCACATATCTAATTTTCTTCTCATTTACTCCAATTTTACATTTGTGTAGTTTCAAAGACCTCCGTGTTTTCTCTCCTACTTCATACTGGTGTATATAAAAGGTGGATTGGTTCTTCTCTGCTCTCTTCCATATACATACAGTTTTAAAAATTGTACTCATATCCATACATACAGAGCAAAAAACCTGAAAATCCAAATAAAGGAAAGCTTGTCAGAATTAAGAGACTAAAGGTTTTATAACTCCATGGCTTAAGCCTGAAAAAACAATGTACCTTTTTAAAAACCCTTGCAATTTCTTTCACTTTTCACTGAAAAATGTTTGTTTGTTCTTTGCTTTTACAAAGGCTTGGCACACACACTACTTCTCTTGAACTTCAAGAGTAAATAGCAAAACCTGCTTCTGCATGCTGCCCCCCTACTCCCCAAACTCAACCACCTTTCATTTTTTCCCTAATGGAGCTGAAAAAATCTCTTGTTACATGAAATCTTTATAATTAATTTTTCAAATAGAAAAAAAAAGTAATTTATTATTAACTCTGAGCCACATGGCTACCTTGCTGTCTCTGGATCATATATACTTATTTCCATAACAAGCCAGACCACACCCAATACAGTTGTACCAGTTAGACTCTCAGGCTGTACATCCTCTTTCCAAAGAAAATCATTTACCTCATAATTGAGGGGGCAAGAGGTTGATAAGGCACGTTTGGGACACTAATTCCACTCTCCATTTCACAATTTACCCTATTTTTAAGTGTAACTTCAACCAGTGCTAAAAGTTGGTGAAACCTGTATTGGTCCATCTCCGATGGCGAGTCACGTCTCTGAAGCAATTGCTCCCTGATGTTTGGCAGCAGGGGCACCATGGAAAGGCACCATACATCCTACCTGCTTGACTCAGTGGTGCAAACTATGACATCTGCTGTCCATCTTTGTGGGATGCCCTATAGGGTCTATGTCCTGAGCCCCCATGGTGTCAGTGGTCCTTCCACAGCAAAAGCAAGCCCACCTGTAGGGGTGTGTGCTGCTCTTCAGCTGTACTTGCAGAAACATGTGCCTTGTGCTATGTCACACATGTTGGGTGATCTGATGTGCTCTGACACACTTAGAGGTCCATGTTGTGCTGTGTCACTGGTTTAAAGAAATACCACTTTCATTGGCAGGCAGTTGGAAGCAATTAATTACCCATGGATGGCATGTACAGCTGTTGCTTATGTATGGAAACAGAAGAGAAATTAGATTTAATTGGTTTAGCATAATGAAGAAAGTGGCATTTGTTTTATTATAGCTTTTGTAGACTGAGCCACTTGATTTTCGTTTTCATCATTTTTTTTGAAATAGTTGGGCAAAATTCTCTTGACACATGAAAAAGTCCCAGAGGAACAAAAACTGAGGATGTTCAACTGCCTCATTAGAAATTTTCAGGATCAGAGGAGGAACAGATATATTAGACTAATAAATGATTAAATTAAATATTTTGTTATGCATTACTATTGCTGCAATCCAGGCTGACTACCAAATATGCATCAGACAGTTGCTGTATATTTTTTTTTAAGAAATTTGAAGTCCAGATTTCAACAAGAAAAACTGGTATAAAATGTTAAATCACTGTGAATAGATATTTGTGTTGTCAATTATATTAGACCTACTGGCACAAAGTGATAATGAAGAGAAAAACAATTATATCTGCATGTGAAATGTAAAGATATTCTATAAATACAAACCGAATTCTATTTCAATGTATCTGCAAAGCATTGATATTAAACAGCTCATGTTTAACTGGATTCTGATCCCAATTTTCCTGAAGTAACTATGAGGTTAAATATATCTACTTCCTTAGCTCAGGCCAGCATAGTAAAGAGAAAAATTTAGTTCCATCCATCCCTAACATTTAGCTCATTAATGTTTTTGAGGTGCTGTCCATGTAGAAAGTATTGATATGGTGTTGTAGCTATTAAGCCTTATAAATAAACATTTTTCTATATTACTGTCAATTTAATCTTCACTTGATAACTATTTAATGTGAATAAATGCAAAATAATCTGCATTCATGCAGTGTTCTTTTTGAAGGTATGTTCTGTAGATCTGTAAAAATTACTGTAAACTAATGTTTATCATGTAACACTAAGTTTATTTTTCGCATTCACAATTAAAGAAGAAAAATCTAGGTGCATACTGTGTAGCTGCATGCTGTGTTGCATGCAGGGAGACTGATGTAAAACACTGGGGGAAAAATAGTTTAAAATTATTCTGAATACAATCATTTCCCGATTGACTAAAGAGACCAGTTGTATTTTGCCTTTATATTATAACCCCTTTCAGAAAGCCAAATATTTAGAAATATATAGTCTTTTTAAGAATGGCATCTTATAAATGATTATAATGAGACCTCATGGAACTGTTGGGCTGAATGTAGCAATCTACAAATGTTTAAAAGAAAGATAAAAAAATCTAGAATGCCAATGAGTGTTTCATAATCAGGCAGCTCAGCTGAAAATACCTTCCAATTTAGTCAACCACAAAAGAGAATGGAGTATTTTGCTAAATAACAGCCATAAAATATTTAATTATTATCATGAGGAAGGGAGAAAATTAAGGAAGAGAGGAAGGGAGGAGGGATGGAGGGATGGAGGGATGGAATGAAGAAAGGAAGGAAGGAAGCAAGCAATCAAACAAGCTAGTTGTTTCAGGCTTTGTTGTTTTGGGTTTTTTTTAATTAAGGTTTGTTCAAAAATTTCCACCTGACAGGGCCAAACCCATCTCTCTGGAAAAAAAATCAGATCTAGATATGAAGTTCAGTGATTTCCTTCTCTCACAAATAGTCCTGGAACAGGAACCCTGAACATCTGGAAAAGACCAGACCCAGACTATTCTTTGACCACGTCTAAAATTGTTCATGTAGCTCCCACCGCTGCCCAGTGAGACAGAGAAATGGCAGCTGCTGAGTGTACCAGTATAGAAGTCAAAGGGATGTGAAGTGTAGAATAAATATTTCCGAGTGGAAAACAGTTTCAGGCAGATGCTGTAAATGATTTACTGAATTAGAAAAAAAGTAAAATTTTAATTAAAGCCCAAGTTCTACACACATAGATCCAGTATTTGATCAGTTGATTTTGGCATCTTTTTGAAATTACTTGTATTGAGAGACAAGTATACTCTGTAAAGCAAAAATGACCTCTGGATGATAAACAGCACGTTATACAGAAAGTTTGTGTAAACACAATTAATGTAGGATTGCTTACTGAAACCGTAAACCGATGACAGATATTTTCATTGCAAGCGTTTCTGTATATGAGTGCTGTGAAAAAAACATATTGTCTAATGCTACTAATTTGCTTTATTTACCTTTTTAAAAAAAATCTCAGATACACTTAGCAAAAGCAGCATGTACCTGTCTGTCAGCAGAGCAGCCTTTAGCATTCATTCACCTCCTATTCTGCAGAACACATGCCTGCAGCAGCTGGCAGACACATTCAGGGAAACAACTGGTCCCTGTCAACACCACCCAACCTTCTGAGGCCAAGCAGGCACTTAGAAAGTCACAAATAAAGACCAGTGTGTTGTTTTGCCAATAGCCTGGTGTGTTTTCCCCTCCTCTTTTGTTCAGAATGTGCAACACCATTAAAGGGACCTGATTAGAACAAAGGAACAGGGATCACTGTAACAATTATGATAGAAATGAAAATGCATAATAAAAAACAAACCCCAAAATCAGGAAAATAATGCCAGGTGAAGATGAATACACATCCGCTGGGAACAATTACATAGCAGATGCATCCAAAAATTCATTATCAACGTATAATTTGACATGTTCCTAGTAATGTTATTCATTGCATTTACAAATAATTCATCACAGGTGTTGTGAACTAAAATGGCATAGAAGATCCTTATGTTATTCACTGGGACAAGAGGAAATGTCCACTTTGTAAACACACATTGCATCCAATTTTATAAAAAGGCTCTGTCTTTTGTAGTGTAAATCCTTCTGCCACACAGGATAAATCAGATACAGGGAAACTGCTTTCTTTCCAAAGCATATTTATTCTCACTAAAGGAGTGGTAAATATTCTACTACTTTACTTCCCTTTTCTATTTTTCTTCTTTTTTTTTCTCAAAAATAAAGCACCTGATTTCACAAGCTCTTGTTTATGTGGCTAGTTTCACTGATTTCAGTTACTCCTGGTGCACTTCTGATGTTGCAGATTTTGTTCCTCTGAGCTCGTTATTAATAATCAGATCCTCTGGCAGGGGCAAGTCCTGTTCATTCAAGTATAGCACCGTTATTTTAAATAGACACGTATATGCATGAATTAATTTTGTAGGGGTTGATGCAGGATATATTTTCTATAATCCAGCTCAAGGGAAATCCCTTTTTTAAACTTTTTGTTTGTTGGTTCAGGGTTACTTCTGCGATGAAGTTATGGGGAACTTTACTTGTGTAAGAAGTACAAAATCCAGTCATCGGTAGAAGCTAACAAAAGGCAACATTTAATTCTAGGTCAGATTTCATAAATAACGACAAACAAATACACCTACATTTCTCTTGTATTCTGAAATTCATCAAACAGGTTTGCTTTCTTTATTATAAAGCTTTATTTCAATAGTACAGCAATAATTGATTAGCACATGATACTAGCAAGGGGCCCAGCAGCATTGTGTTTTTAATTCAAGTATGCTGTGTCAGATAGAGACTTCAAGCACAGATGTCAAGTTGAACACACCTTTGAAAAATAATTAATTAATAATTCGTCCTAACCTGGATAATAGATGATGCATTCCAATTACTTTTTGCCAGGAATTTCAGATCACTGGTGTAAACACTGTTGCAGTATTTTTCAGGTAATTTTTGAGTTAGAGAGTGGTTACCCTATCTTGAGCCAATTATTATTCCGTGTTATGACCTCTCCTCACTACGTTTGACTCCTACACCAGACACAGGGCATTGCCATACAGCGATGCAAATAGTACTGTACACTTTGACATCTGACTTGATCACAGCCCACCTGGATCCACCACGTCACACACAGCACATGTCATCCACGCAGCTGAAGAGGATGACTCTCAATACCTTTTTCGACATGGTGAACTGCAGTTGGTAAGAACTATTCATTAGACCAGAGAGAGACAATGTGAAAGCTTCCACTGAGGAAACCAGTCAAACTCATTAGCAAAAGAACTGCATTCCAGTCTCCCCACTGCTAAGTGAGTGTTGTAATCGTAAGGCTAAAGAATGACGTTCAGTCTCTGGGTGAGAAGCATTGCATGAAAAGAGGAGAAGATTCAGCTGGACTGAAATTCCCACCTCCTTTCAGAAAAAAATATTATTTGAGGCATAAGGCACCTGTTGAAGTGACAGTGCACAGAAAACAATTGTCTGCCCTGCATGATTACACAACTATCAAACTATTGTTTTGGTAGAAGTGAGATGCCATCACTGACATTTCTTCAGGTGGTGTGTTTTGATTGTGAGGAATGATTTCCCTTCAGCTCCCACCCTTACTCTTTTAAAGAACGGAATTACAAATTTACTTTGAGGTATGTGTTTCAAGCTAAGACTCTTCAGTGGAAGAAGATATGTACTTCCTTGTAAGGCACCAAAATATTGATTGAAAAAAGGGCTGATTTTCAGACAAACTACCCTCAGAGATGAGGGATATATATTGACACATGTCCTGGTTTCAGCTGGAACAGAGTTAACTTTGAGAGCTAACTAATGTGAGGCTATGTTTTCTATTTGTGCTGAGGAGAAGGCTGATCACATACTGATGTTTATCGTTGCTGCCAGGAGAGTCAAGGATTTTCCAGCTTCTCTGCTGTGCCAGTGTCTGTAGGTGCAGGAGAAGCTGGGAGGGAGCACAGCCCAAATTACTAGCCTAGGATTCGACCTTAGGTTTAAGAGTGAGACCCAAACTGGACAATGGTCTATTCCATGCACGTCATGCCCAGTATATAGATGAGGCTCTGCCCAGAAGTGTTCTCTTTCTGGGTTGCCCCTCGCTCTGGGTCAGCTCTGTCTTTTGGTCGCCACTCTCTTGGGGTTGTCTCATTCTCTCCATCAGCTCTCAGTCTCTTGGACACTTGGGCTCTTATCTCTGTTCCAAGATGGTGGTTTTGAAACTCTCCCTTATCCTGGATCATTAGCCAGGACAGGCTGAGACTTGGTCATCAGGTGGTG
>NW_010143635.1:65201-71226 GCF_000699245.1 Pterocles gutturalis | reverse complement strand
ATATATATATAAAAAAATAACACACAACTGTTACTGCACACAAGACTGTATAAGTGTCATAAGATACGTACTGTAAATGTAAATTGAGCCTCCGCTTATATTTTAACAGAAATAAAAAATTATTTTCCTTATATTATGCTGTACAATATTGCATAATATAGGCTAAAATAAAGACACATCAATAATATGCAAAAAAGTAATTTCACGATTTAAAAAAATGCTTACAGATTTTGAACTTATGATCTGGTGGGACAAACCATAGAAAATCTGAAGTCACCTAGGACCAAAAATGGCAGAATGAAAATGGCAGTTGAAATGATACCTGGGTGACTGTCATAGCTATCTTGCAGGAGAGATGATTTTCAAGACCATTTGGCACATCTAGAATGTGGGATAGCTCTCTGAAGTAAAGACTATAAACATTAAAAGGTCAGAAATAGAACAGCTAAGTTCTCCATTCATGCTGGCAATGGGAATCTTTGCCATTTGGCTCTGAACCACTTTGCCATTTTGCATCCTAATGACAATTGCATGTCCCATACTGATATTTCACTTTCAATTTTCATAGAATTAGTGAAAGTATTTAAGGAGTTAATGGAGGCATAATACTTTCTTTAGAGAAAATATGAAATTAGATTAGAAATTAGATTGCCTTGAAAAACATTACATGCAGCAAAATGTGCACTCAGAAAGCCTTCAGGAGCAATCATCTAAGCATGGTTTCTTGTGACTTGCATTTTACTGTTTTACAACAAAGGAAAATTAAAACAAAACCCAAAGATCTGTGGCAAGATTCTGTTGTCTCCAAGAGGCACAGTTCAAACAGGAGAAGCGAAATTGTTTCAAACCATTCTCCATCCTCACAATCACAAACTGCTGCAGGGAGCTGTAAACTCTGCTGGAAGGAACGAGGGGGTATCAGGGGCTACACAGCAGCTCGACAGAAGTGCCGCAGCCTTCCCCCAACATACTATCCTGCTTCAGCCCCATACTCAGCAAAAGACTTCAGAGTTTGTCCTCAGACAACATTTTTAAGTTACCTCTCACCATGTGCTACCAGGGGTATCGTCCCTTCGCCAGGAATAGAGCTTTCAAGGGCCTCTTTATGCCAATCTGATTCCTCTTATCTTACATAAGGGGCCAGAGCAGGGACGGAGCTCACTTTCTTAGCTCTAAATCTATCCTGCATGGCACGCAATCCTCTAAAGTACAACCAGCTTCTGCTTTGATGAAGCACTGTGCAGTGAAGACTGAAGATCCTGTTTTTCACCATTTAAAGATGTATGACAGCAACAAAGCTCTATGTTAAAATATTTAACTTGCAGAGAACTTATGGAAATTGTCTATTCAAGCTCAGCAAAGACATTAAATTACCAAGCTGTTCCAGGACAGTTGTGTGTGGAGAAAAGCCAGAAATGCTCTGAGATTGTAATGTTACTTACAAAGATTACAGCATGAGCCTGATTCAGAAGCTTTTTTATACAGATCAGCATGGTGAGCTGCAAAATGTTACCATATCAATTTCTGCAAAACATACTGTGTGTGTACATATAGATATAAAATCAGGACTTATACACAGCACATTTCCTGCCACATTTCGAATGGCAGCTGTTTGTTTAGTTTGCTGAAATATGAGAAACAATATTTAGCAACTGCTGGTAGCACAACGTTAACAAAATTTAAGAGTATATCTCTGTCTGTCAAAATGCAGAAAAAAGACAAATCCTTCTATCTCAGAGTTTTAATAAGCTAGATCAGGGTTTTAATGAATATGCAAATGTGACTGTTTATACACTATTTTCAGAGTGAAAGGAAACAAGTTCAGTTTCATTATGGAATTAATGACAGCTCTGTCCTCTAAGATTAATAATTAAAACCATATATACATTAAAATGATAGCGGTCCTTCCTCCCACCTTCTGAAGATTTTACTTTTCTATTTTTTTAATACCTCCTTCCCTTATAATTGTTTGTCCCTCTAATTGGAATGATTAATAATTAATACCAGTTGAGGGATATGTAATAGTTATCTTTAGAACAAGAACTGTACTTAACTTACAAAAGGGTTTAAAATTGCTTTCTTTTGTTAATTCTGTTTTTACTCTTCTCCATCAGTTAATTTTTTTCCTCCAAGTTTTATGCCACCATAGGGATCTCAATGGCCTGCTCTAATGCTGGAAACTTTTTTATTTGTTCCAATGCAGGCTATACATACAATTTCATTCTGATTTTCACAATATATGCTGGGATTCTTTTTAAAGCCCAAGCTGGGATCAGCAGCTTTCATAGGAATCTCAGCTGCTTTTTTCTGACACACAAACAACCCAGAAGTTTAGACCAAATCGAATCTTGGAGAAAAGATTAAGAATGTGGGATAAGCACACCATAAAGTCAGAATGCAAAAGGGGGGGAAAACCACCAAGATTTTAGCTATTATTTTTTAATCTGATGATTTCAGATTTGACATGGGAGTGGCTGAGTCATGCTTTCCAATTCCTCAGGACAGGCAAAATTTCAGAGAAAGGTTATAGCAAAGTGAGCAGAAGCTCAGCCTTACCATTAACCCTCCTTCCTGCACCAGAAGAACTATCACATTTCTTTTCCACATGACCACTCGGATCTATACTAAGACCACAAAACCCCTTTTAATTTCAAATCACCAAAACAGTCACTTTAAGAGTAAATAAAATAGGTAGGTTTTGTATGTTTTGCATTATTTTACCAAGAAAAGCTATATGCTAGTTCCAAAGACACCTATTTCCTTCTGAACAGAAAAGATCTTCCAGAAAGACAAACGGACAGAGTACTCTAAAAATCCCATTTCTTCAGTAAAGCTGTTTCAATTTCATCCTTTAACGTCTTTAGAGGTGAACTGATCCAAGATGGGAATTTAGCATTGCATTGCATATCGCAAAGGAAATATTTTATGCGAAATTAAATTTGCATTTGTCTGTATTTCACCGTGCAGGTATGCTACCTCGTGTGTCATTGATAGCAGTAAAACAAATATGTGCGTGCGGGTACTTTAGCAGGGATGATGAATTATGCTCTATAAGCACTTAAGGGTAAACATTTATAACGAAGCCTGCTCGTTGGCAAGCATGCCTATTACTTACCACGGTGAGCCCTAGCAGTTCTCTGTGAAAGTAGTCCATGTTCCTCCTTTGCAGGTTGTCAAGATAGTGCTGAAGGCGAGTATAGGTGTAGGGGTAGCAGTAAGCAAATTGGTAAGTGTCATCCTCTCGGTCAAAGCAAAAAGCGAATGACATGACATAGTTCTTCCTGTGGTCTGGGCAGCGGTAGTAATACACGTTTTTAGAGGGTATTCTTTGCCTAAAAAACAAAAACAACAGATACATACATTGACATATGTACATACATTGACTAAGAAATCTGAACACAAAGGCTATACCAGGTTGAAACTTCCTTTAAAGTAAATGAAGTATAACAGCTTGAAGAGCTCAGGAGCTGGCGAGCAGATCCCAGAGCCTGCATTTCAGAGCACTGATGCAGACAACCTCCATGCCAGGGGCCGGTGCATGGCACAGCAACTGTGCCCATGTGCCAGTCGCCCCCGGGGAGTGCAGCTCCAGGTGCCCAGGTAGAGTCACCATAGCAGGGGAGAGCATCACACAACCGGAGAAACCCACTCCCAAGAAGTGAAAAGGATGCTCAGGCAGTTAAGCTGTCCTCTACCTCACTATCAAGCTGGTGCAATCTCATACCGGGCTTCAGCCAAACCTCTGTCTGGAGTGTGGCTACATCCTTTGGTACAAGCCTAATTCACCAGCACAGGGATGAGGCGCAATTAATGAAGGAATGTAAGTATAAGGCAACGTTGACAGAACTGTTACAAAAATTTGGGACACCTTTATATTTTTATTATCCTTAATAGTCAGGGGATATATCAGCACCTAGCTGATGAATGGAGGAAACACAAATTCTTTATGTGAAAGGAAAAAGAAATAAGAAACCCCCCACAAAAAAACTTCAGGCATAGAAAACAACCTGGTCCTAAATTAGCAAGCAAAGGAGAAAAGGGTATTTGGTCCTGTTCCAAACTGGATTGCTGCCCTCCTCAAGAGTTCTGGCTTATAGTGCTGACAAGATAAAAATGAATATACATGATGGTAAATAATCACAATAGAGACATTTATGTCATTGTTATCAAGCTGGTATCTGTTTAAGGAATAACAAATGTCTGGCTGACATCTTTCACCCAACTTCAATTATTCTGTTATTTCTCAACAAGAATAAGTACCCTTTCAGAGGTGGTTCAAACACTTATTGTAGGCACTAGAGACGTTGAATATTTCTGTTTGTGCCCTTTCTTCATTTCGTAGCTAGATTTTCTACCTTTATTTAGACAGGAGATTCTCTAGTCACACCATGCACTTGTAATTTGATGTAACTAACTCACCAGTCATGTTTGGCAACTAAACACCATGGTCCTGCAGACTCTGACTGATTCAATTACACAACATTATACACAGGTCTCACCTAATAATTGCAGCAGATCTCAGCTAACCGAGGATTGTGGTGAGGGAAAACATAATAAGATTTCCAGACATAGCAGTAGCAATGTGCCTCTTCGTAATAGTTCCGAGAAGCTGGTCTACTGCAGAGCATCAGTTTTGGCCTTTCACTGCTAATACGAAATGGAGGACAAAACCCTCTCATTATGCAGAAGTACGTGTTTGCCAATTAGCAGCAGTTAAGGAGTCTGATCAGCAAGACTCCGGAGCTACAAAGAGAAACAGAAAGAAATTGAGATGTTCCTGAAAAGGTACAATACAGAGCCAGTGATGCAGTTAATTAGACTTGAAATAAGAATTTATTTGCCCCTTTTATTGCCCAGGTTCTTGAACATTCAGGGCTTTAAGAATTTACTTCAGCATTTTTGGTTAAATAGGAAAAATGCTTTTCACTGAATCTGAAAATTATTTTTAAGCCACAAATATGAGGGACAGAGACACCATTCTTTTAATTTTTTTTAACAAGTATCAGTACAGGAAAAATGCCGCCAGCTGTCTGCATGCAGTACCCTAACCTAATAGGTTTCTCCAGTATCTTAACATATTTCTATCATTCGCCCTTACTCTGGAGTGCTATAGGACATCCCTCATTTGATCTCAAATCAAGCAGACGATATGGCAGTGGGTAAATGTATTCTAGCTCCCAGTCCTCAAACGGTAATGCAAGTTTAAACAGTATGTTGCTGAGTTGTTGAACTTTATTTGTTTCCAAATTAACATGGGAGAAATAATAAAGACAAGCCTCACTTTATGCTATAAAAATTTCATGTAAAATGAGACCTATAGGAGGAAATTCAAGATTTTAGAAAGGCTAACGCTAATTGAAATTCATCTGCTGATAGTTAATGTTTAAATGACACATAGTTCTCCTTGGTTCAATAACTTTCTACTTTTAAGCAAGTTGAATACAACTTTGTTAATGTATTAAAGGCACTTTTGATATTTCATTCCCTTTCCCCTTCATTATAGAAGCTAAGCATCTGTTTTATTATCCACTTTGACACATCACTTTATGGCTGCATTTGGCTATTATGGCTAATCTTGATGTCTAGGACATCTGGTATTGACATTTCACTATCTGGTGTCTGACACAACAGCAGAAACCATCCTCAGTTCTTAGGTTTAAATTCACGCTCTTAGGGCAGAAACTGCCCAAACTCTTAACTCAAACCATATCTTCCAAAAATAATTATAATAGTACTCCTGTCACTGCTAATCTATTTTTATCTCTCCTAGCACTTTGTCACTGCTAATCTATTTGTGAGTCATATAGAGAAAGAGAGTTAGTGTTTAGATACCCACAACACATCTTTACACACAGGAGCCTAATCAGATTGAAATCTTATCAGGGAATTAAAGAAAAAAAAAAAGGAAAAAAAGGAAAAGAAAAAGAAAGAAAAGAGACACTGTGCTAGATATCACCAACTGAGTTTTTGATAAAGAAAAGACATTGCTCAGTTCTTGAATTAACCTTTGTGTCCTAGATGCACT
>NW_010143635.1:54771-65170 GCF_000699245.1 Pterocles gutturalis | reverse complement strand
CCTTTGCCCTTTTTTCTTCTATGCCTTCTGGAAAAGGACACCCACACACTGTGGCAGCAGCTGCTCCTATTAATTTAAAGCTATTACAAAAATTAAAATTAAACCCAATTACTTTGGCTGGTTTATAGCCGGGGAACGGCTTAGTCTGATTGTTCCCTCTGGTTATGGACAAAAACAATATTCCTACCTACAGGCAGCTGCTAGTGGAATACTAATGCATCTAGGGCCTGGCAGGGACAGATTCCGAATGCAGAGTCTGACTGCATTTCTTACTGGAGAAAAATATCTTATCATGGATCTGCAGAAATGCACCAACTTCTTACACAGTAAGTCACAATGAAGCTGATTTGTAGTTCGAGGGAAGAAAGCAAAACGATGGTAGAAAGCATAATGCTCCGATTTGTCATTTTGCATTTCCAGGCAGCTCACACTAAGAAATGCACCCTGCTAATTGATACACAACTGCCTGGATTCCAGTGCTTCTGAACGGTTATTTAGAGGAGAACCACCCCAATTCTAAGTACAGCCACAGAGTATAACACGCAAGCAACTCATTTCCAGTCTGTTTCCAGAACTATATTTTCAGAAATGAAGCTTGATATTTTAAATCATTTTGAAACAAATTCACACTGCCTAGTCTTAAAGATAAATGTAAAATTCTTTCTGTCAAAGGAAGAAGGAAGCACAGAAATGAAGATTTTTCTGGCTATTTTGACTCTTGTAGCCCAGTGCCAGTCAAAGGCTTGAGCCAAGGCATTTCAGTGTCTTCTCCTATCTGACAAGGTTGCACTCCAAACCCCACAGATGTGTTACTCCAAGTGTGAATAGACATGTGCTTGTCTGTTCTTGTATGTTTGCTACATTGCAGTCTGCAGACAGGACATTTACTCTGCTTTAGTAGCATATAATAAGATGAAAATTGTCAGTTAACAAAAAAAGATAATTTTTGACTCTTCATTCAGTCTCAAAAACCCTGATAAATTCAGAGGCCCCAGGTTTTTACTCTTTGCTACTATAAAAGGCAGTGAGGGGTATTACACATAACTGAGCTCTGAAAATTTCATCCTAACTATGCTTCTATTTTGAACATAATTTTAATTTCAACCATATTTTTCTATCTTAAAGCCAAACTTTATTATCTGTTCTGCCTTTTTTTTTCCTCTGGTATCTTATTTCCCTTTGAAAATTGGGAGTTAATCAAGACTTTGGGGAACGAACACTGCGGGGTGGACGGGTGCTGGTGTGTGGCATCTGTTCTTTAAGTTTTAGGCACATAAGGGTGCTAATCAAATCCTTTTGTGGTACCACAACACAAATAATTAGAAAATAACAATATTTGGAGTGCTTTTCCCCTGCTATTGCATGACCAAAGCAGGGAGCTCTTGCCCAGCCAAGTTCCCAATGACTTTAATGAGCAGCCTAAACAGTCTTTGGACCACTTTTAATATGGCATTCATGAAGTAATTATTCAGTTCCTTGTCTCTACAGGATTGGGTTAGACATATCACAGTCAGTAGACTTCAAAGTAAAATGATGATCTTTGGAGGAAAAACAAAAAGCTGCAGGTGCTGTAAAAGATCAATGGCCAAAAGAAAGATTAAGTGATCTGACTTGTAGAGAAACGCTCAACTGAATCTGATCGCAGTGCACTGTTAGCTGTGGTGACACACTGTGGTGATCATTTTCAATTGCCATCAATTTGCAGATGCAGGGATACAATTTAACAATTTTACAAATTTCCAAGCTTGCGTATATAATTCAAAGGGTTGGGTCCAAGTCACAACCTCAGAGGAAATTAAGCCCAAATTTTAAAGGCATTTGAAGCACAAAACCCGATTTCAATTCAGCTTTGGAAAACAACCTTCACGTATGTAGTGGTGCTACCCAAAATACTAGCTCTAGCTCCTCCCTCTGAGTGTTCAGGTTTTATTCTTAAAGCTGGATGTTGCTATTTATTAACTGCAAGAAATCCAACAAACTCTGGAGAAAAGATGAGGAGGATCATCATGCAGTGCAAACTCCTCTTCTGGGAGGCAGTCCTTTCAAGTTGAAGGCCTTCCTGACTTGTTTCTCTGTTAGTCTAAGCCATTATTTTTCTTATTGCTTATTCTTGTTGACAAGTGGAGCTGACCAGCTTCAAAATTGCTAGCTTACTTGCGACAAAATAAGTTTGTAGAGCTTTTTCTTGCACATAATTTTATATTTTATTCACAGAGCATGGAGTGACAGTGAATATGTCAGATGGTGTTAAATATTTTTTTTACAGACAACTGAATTGATTTTGGCACAGCTAGCTCAGTTTCAGACATTGGAATGTTCTCCAAATATTTTTATCATTTTTAACTTCTCAAGGCCACCAATACTTCGTTTCTTATTCTTAAGCACAAAAATCAAAATACTGTTTAATTCAATGGCTTTCATAAAAAACAGGGAATCTACACATCACACATACGGCTCTCAAGCTTAATGTTAATTGAAATAAGTAACCTCTATAAAGATTGCTAGGTAATTCAAATAACAATGAACAATACAAATAGTGCTTGTAAACTCTGCATTCTTTACAACTTGAAGGGGAAAACACTGAGTTTTTTACTATTTTCTTCTCTAAAAATTAAATAGTTAACTAATGAGAAGGCACTTTTTTGAGAATTTCTGGATTTCAAATTTTTGTAATAAACATGGTAAAACTTCATCAGTACTGTGTACGTGCATCAGCGCTAGTCTGGCATACTTTTTTTATGAGACCTGCACATCAGATGGATCAGTCCCATCAGCTGATACTAAAATAGAGAAAATAACCTGAAACTACATTAGTATTGTTTTAGAGCTTGAAAGCCAAAACCTAGAAACAGATTCACAAGATTAAATGTTATGAGAATAATTTCCCACATTTCTTTTGTGCTTGTGCTTCAGGGGGAATTTGCTAAGAAAGGTTTTTAACAGAAGTGCATTTTCAACACAGTGCAGTGTTCTGACAAGGAAAATATCGTGGTGAGGAGAAACAATAGATAGAAAAAAGCAGTGGGAAACGTCCTTTGTCCTGTGTTTGCAAGATACCTCACAGGTCCTTGCCCATGGGCCAGTCTTCAAGGTCCTGTGGTAATACCAATAATAAAAACATGATGAAACCATTCTACCAAAAACCAGAGGAAACCAGTGGAAGCCCCTACTCCTAAAAGTGACAAGAATGCTGAGGAAATGGCATACCATGTGGGAAGCACAGTGAAGCAGTATGGAAGGGTCTTCTACTAGCAGATCACAATTATAGAATCATAGAATCATTAAAGTTGGAAAAGACCTCAAGGATCATCAAGTCCAACCATCAACCCAACACCACCTCACCCACTAAGCCATGTACCTACAAACCACATCTACATGTTTCTTGAACACCTCCCATTGTCATTCAATTAACTAGAATAAGCACAACATTATGAAGGGGAGGGCTGCTAAATTATTGGCTGGCAAAAAAATAATTTTTAAAAGGACTGAATGACTTTTAAAGCATTTTTATATAAGATAGGGCAACACTGCATCCCTGAAATAAAGTGTTGTTTCAGGTTCTCCCCATCTCAGTATGGTTTTGTTGGAAGGGGTTTCCTTCAGTGTTGTCCATCCCACATTCATCTATCTCCCCTAAACATAAAACATGTTCACTGAGGTCCAGATTTGGCACAATGCCCTCTTTTGACACTTTAAAGTGCCTTAGAGGAACTGTCAACTGGTAGCAAAATCCAAAATCTTCTGCCAGCAGCTGGTACAAGTGGGGTCTCCACTGGACAAGCAGCTGATTTACCTTCTTTTCTCCCGTTTGCCTACCATTAGAACCAAAGCTATACTCCCTCTTCCATCTTTTCTTTATTCTGTCCCGTTGCTAGATCTTATGCTGTAGTTACTTTCCTCCAAAGCAGTAGTTCCAATGCTGCAATTATTCTACAGAAACTCTCTTTTAAACTGCAGGGATAATGAATGGTGCTGATTTTTTCTGCTGTTGAAATACGATTTGCCAAATGACCACAGATCTTCCAGCCATATATTGCTGCAATAGCAATATCTCTATGCAGTACTTATAATGGAAAAAAGAGAGGAAGAAAATATGACTTTCCACAAAAATTCAACTAAAAAAGAAACCAGTAAAGTTAGGCATACATGTGCTGTGATCCTCTGAAGAAATCATGAATGCAAGAGAAGGATACAGGAGCCAGGATTTCTGTCCTGAAATGCAGCTACTCAGGGAAAAAACAAACATAAGGTCAAAAAAAATTAAAAAAAAATACTTAAATTGGTAAATGAGAACTTGAGATAAGAAGCAACACATAAGTTAAGGAAAAAGGGAAGAAACAGCATCTCAGAACACTGCACCCCAGCAGTTTTAAAGTTTTGAATTCACAGAAAAACAAGATTTGGGAAGCAATTGAGAAAGTAGCAACAGATACTGTTATAAGAAGTGAAGAGTTTTAAAAGAATTAAGTCAGCATGAATAATGTTGTACTAGAAAAAGGTGAGGACAAGAAACACTCCACCTCAGCATATAAATCTGAAAACCACATAGCAATGCTTGTCCCGGCTTTGACCTGTACCAGACTCTCTGTCCATAAAAGAACAAGTCTACAGACAACTTCAGAATACAGTTTGAATATACTGACATCAGAGAGAAAAAAAGCATATAAAAACAGAAGAAAGTGTATCACCGACTGAATCAGAAAGGAAGGTTAGAAGACTGAAAGAAGGAAACAAGACTGGCACACCACAAGCATACCAGCTTCAAATTGCCCTGAAACAAGGTAATGGAATGACTTAGAATAAATGACCTTTTAGATTTTTCCCTTGCCTACCATTTGTGGAAAAAAATAAGAGAATCAAGTATTAGGCAAATTTTAGGAAAGGCTGCTCGGGGAAAAATAGTTTATTCCTATTCAGAGCCTCTTCAAAGTATGTTTATTTTAATCAGATTTTTCTCCAAAAGCTAGCTCAAATGAATTCCAAAGAATTTCACTAAACAATTTAACCAATAGCATAGTATTTTTCTGTCTTCATGTCCAAAATCAGCATTTTCCTCCATTATTCTTTCCTTTCTCCACTATAATCTGACATTCAATCCCTCTAGATTATGTTGACTGGAAAACACATACTTTCAGGATCATACAGGCTATAAAACTGAGTCCTTGCAGTGTTTGGAGCCCGTGTTGGCCTGGGAATGAGGGACCAACCTTAATCCCAAATTCAAGTCCCTGAACTACACTACCAGTAGACCACTGGGTCAGCTCTAATAGCCTCTTAGCCTCAATTACCTAATTAGCCTTTTCTTCACTCTCCTCTTCTCCCTTTCCCATCTGTTCATCTATTCCCACCACTCCCTGTTCTTCTGCAAGAATAATTTTTAAAACCTATGTTAACTTCATTTAGGTTAGTCTCAGGTGAGTTTTACTCTATGCAAGAATAATTTATAAGTCTCACAAGAGCCCCAACTGAGGAAGTATTTCAGTAACATCTGAATTCTGAAATCCATGTTTAAAATGTTGATGGTTTCACAGTCTAAATACAAAGTTGGGATTCTTAATTTATGTTATTTTAATGTGAATTTTAACTAACTACCAAAGGAAGGAGAACAGATATGAAATAGTTTTTTGCCACTTGCAGCTTGGTTGATACTGAGCTGTCCTTAGTAAGAGCTGAAACACTCTGGAAGCCTTAGCCTTCCCAGTGTATATTATTCCTGATAAAGATCAGGGCATCTCTGATAGTAGATGATGTATGAGCAGGATAAAGACAAAAGAAAACAGGAAATTGTCATCATGGATCAGACTTTGTTAGCTGGGCAAACTTACCCGTAATATTATGCTTTATGCTATCGTTTGTCTCCATGCAATGAAGACTGAGTTCAGTAATTCATTTTTAATGTCTCATTTCTTACGCCTTCTAGCACCTTGTTCACTTTTTCTACCATAACAACATCTTGGATGGCTTCTGTTATGGAACTGCCAACAGCAATGTTCAGGGTTTTTCCCTTCAGTTAGAGGATTTTTGTGTGTTTTCCTCCACATATTAACTTCTCATTTATCAGGACTGAACCTTATTTATCCATCTGAGTAACTTGTTTAGATCACTCAGAAGTTTCTAGTGTGGGCTACGGGCTTAAATTACTTAAGTAATTACATCATTTATAAGTGTTCCCACCTAATCCCTCACCTCTGTCCCCAGATCATTAATAAATACATTTAGCATATGACCTGATAGGTAACTTTAAGGATCACAGCTGCTAGCTTTTTACTGTGATGAAAACTGACCACTTAGCCCTCTGCCTTTTTGTTTCCTTGTCGGTTTTTGATCTATGACGATACTTGCCCTGTCACCATATGTGACTACTTAGCCTTTGTAGCAGTGTCTTGTGACAGACTTTGTCACAAACTTTTAAAAAGTCAAAATACATTATGTCAGGCAGCTTGCCTCATAGGCCTGGTAGCTGAAACCTAATGGTGAGGAAACATTCCCAGGAATCCCCAACGAGAAAACGCATCCTGGCATCCAAGGGAACCAAAGGGAGATAAACAGAAAAGACTGATGAGCAAGCCAGAAATGCCTTCCTTTAGCACATGTTGCAATTATATTTTTGAAGGACATTTCCAATGCAAAGGGAGTTACTTCGACATGTGGAGAAAATGTAGGAAGTCTTGGCCACCTAGCTCTGTCCAAGAGAGGCAACCCAGGAAGGGCATTCAGCACCAAAATACAAAGATTGTGTAATCTTTGATTCTCTCTCAGAGCATCAGGAAGCTCAGGACTGGCTTCTCGAAAAGGGGAGTTGTTAGCTTGTTTGAAGTGACCCCCTTAAATTCAAATCTGGCCCTTGGAAAAAGGGTTATCTGATCCTTTTTATTCTCCTCTTCCCCACGGGCACTGTCAGAGACAGGGTGCCAGGTTAGAGGGACTTTTGGTCTCATCCGATACGGCCATTCCCGTTTGGTTTTATGGTCACATTCAGAGTTCTAAGCAATGTAGTGAGACATGATTTTTCTTTGCTGAAGCTGTTCTCATTAAAGTCTCTCACATCACGATCTTCCAGGTGTTTTATTATTCCCTTTTAAATTCCTGTTCCGACCATTTGCAATGTGCAGTTGTAATGCTTACTGGTCTAAATATAGGATAAACCCCAGATACTTGCCAACCCTCTGGAAAAGAGCTTGGTTTTAATGAGAGTGCATATCTTTGTTAGTGGTTCAGCTAATTCATTCCTAAGCTTCTTCAGAATTCTTTTATACATAAATCATTTGGGGCTGATGATTTACTGCTTTAATTAATCAATTTGCCCCATACTCTCAATCTCTGACAGTACCTCATCTTTATTCCCAGAAAAGAACAGGTCTAAGATACTTCCAAAACCTTGCTTGCCATAAAGACTGATTTATGATATAGAACCAACTTATTTCTTTGCATGAAAGTATATGCGACAATGTCAGGGCAAATAATTTAAATTCAGCATTGCAAACTTTTTATTTTTTCCCCAGGCTACACATCTTGCACATACACAAGTTTTATTCTCCATTCTCCTCCATGAACTCCTTCATATTCCCTCTTTCCACCTTCCTCTGTTAAAAAAAAACCTACTTTACAACATCCCCTACTCTTGCAGGTGTCGCAGAGTAACTATCTCCAAGTATGCTCTTTCTGTACGCTTTGCATACAGGCCGGCCCCCAACTCCAACAGATGTTGATCTTGATCCCACTCCCCACTGAGCCCAGCTCTGAGAAGAAAACCTGTAGATGGCCACTTAGGCATTAAAATTCTTACTTTAATGAGGGGAAAAAAAAAATCTAAGATTTTCTTGTTACTTAAATTCTTTGCTATCTTATTCACAGTTGTCTTTTTTTTGCCAGCTGATACTGACAACCTACAGGCTTTCTTCCCCAGGTAATAGAGATGAACCCAATGCAAAGGTGCTGGACTCAGTCCACAGGGGAAATAAAACACAATTCCCTCCTTCTCTCTTTCCAAACACTCCTAGTTGCCCCACAGAGTAACATTGATCTAAGAGACTAAGTATCCTACCCCCTTGGTCACTTTTATTTACAGTACACACAGAAACACACAAGCAAAGGGAGAGTAAGGAGGAGGGCGACCAGGCAGCCAGAAGCAATTGTACACACATGGGATTCCTCACCCTAAACATAAAGTTAAAAAAAATGAGATGTTTCAATAGTTGGTACTGTTGAAGACAGGAGAAAATGAAAAATGGTATGTGTTGCACTAATCTTGTTTTTCCAAACTGTATGCGTGATATCAACCAGGCCACTCCAATTTTTCACAATAATAGTTTCAGCATCATTTTTCTTGGTAGCCCTTTTAAAAAAAATATCCATTTTTGGAAAAATCTGTAGTTTGGAGTTTTTTTTCTCTACCTGAACAGTCAGTGTCACAAAATGGAGCAACTGCAATCCTTATGCATATTTTAAAGTACTGTCCCATTTCACCATGCTGAGTTTGTTTAAACTACAAGAGCATCACCTCCTTTACCCTCTTCTGCATGTGACTAGACCTGATGGTGTGGGGAAGGGAAATGTAGGGTACATTTTGGTAAATTACACAAAGTTTTATTTAGCCTTGAAAGACTCTTCACATTCTCTTGTTGCTAAAGGTAATGACAAAGTTCTAGACACTTTCCTTCCTCTTTAGACTGTTATAAAACGTGGTGAAAGAATGTACACACTGCTCACAGGTCAGCAAGGAGGCTGATACACCATAGGAGTATGGTATGAACTCTAAATGCAACATGACTCACAATATACAGTCAGTGATCACTAATGCAATGCAGAACTTTACGTCTTGCCAACCAAAGTATTTCCTCTGTGCTCTCAGGAAATGTAAGCAGATTAAACAATAGGAGACCCTCCCCACTCTTCACCCCTCAAAGATTCTCAGAGCCAAATCCTCAGCATACTCTGTGAAGAGTTATGGAGATCTATAGCAGATAGTTTGAACTCCAAGTGATATATACGCACCCGAAAAAAATATGCCTTCAATGATTTCTAGGCACACACTGTAAGGCTCCAGAAAGGTTACTCTTAAAATCACTGTTAAAATGTTTGCATTTCCAGAGCCTAGTCAATGAGATTATCAAGGAGATGCTTCATTAGTTGCTAGCCCAGGCCCATAATCACCTATTCCTAATACTGTGGAATAAGTATGATGCTGTAAGATTTCAGATGATGAAAAGCGGGAAGACAAAACCCTAAAAAAGTTTCTTAGGTCACAGTCTCTAATAACAAAATTAAGAAAAAGAAATACAGAAGAGGATCTAAGATGTTCAGACAGCCTTCTGGATTTCTCCATATTTCCTGTACAAATAAGCACTAACAAATCCAAAATATAATTCAAGTATCAAGTCATACATGCAAGGCTTCACTGAAAACCCTATGTAAAACAAAACACTACCAATTCTATCATCTTTCTCTTTCTGTTTTGCAAACTAAGGTTGGTATCAGTAATGCTCCTCAGTTGGTTTCTTTACACTGCTATCGCCATCAGCATATCAGACCACCCTGCACACAAAATACTAACCTACAGGACTGTCACATTTTATTTTTATTTGAGATAAGGTTGCCAGAGAATTATTTTACACGTGTCCAGGAACTCATCTGTTTCACATTTCTGAAGGTTTGGCCCAAGTACTAATTTCCATTTTGGACAAGTAAGGCTTTGTAGGACTGGTACTCACGTTGAAAATAAGAGTCTGTACTGCAGTAAGACTGAGGTATTGAAAAAAAGCATCTAAAAATCGCCCAAATGGTGTCAAGAAGCAGTAATATTTATGTTTAGATAAATAAAAAAGGCAGGTGGAAATAAGAGAAAGCAACATATGGGATATGAAAAGTTTTATAAACAAATTGTCTTCAAAATGCTCCATATACTGTGTATTTCCAGGAGAATGACAGGACATTTGTCAATACACTTGTAGGAAATGTTTGTAAGAGTACTTGACATATAATTTATACAGCTATCAAGTTAAAAACAGAAATGGTGAAAATGTAGGTTGTAATAACCCTAAATATTTAAAGACTTTCAAGTAGGAGTCACAATTTCATATCTGTTGCTTTGTCAGGCTATACCATGTATCAAACATTGTCCCTCTGGTCTTTAAATGGGACAAGAATGTACTGAGGTGTTATATATAAATATACATGCTAGCTACTATGGCTAGGATTTTAGGATATTTAGCCATATAATACTGAAGATAAAAGGTAATGTATTTTCACTGAATAATAGGGAAAATTTGATACAAATATACATGCACTTAATTTAAAAAATTACATCAAGCTATTACTTAGCATACTGTAAAGGAATGGTTTGAAGTGTTTGTAGAAGACTGCATCAATCTCATTTTGCCTACAGTTGTACAGTAGCTTA
>NW_010143635.1:22288-54744 GCF_000699245.1 Pterocles gutturalis | reverse complement strand
GAACATGAACCAGTTTTAAATAGGATTCATAAATTAGGGTTAAGCATTAACAGACAGGAAGGTATATGCCATTTCCTATTCCATTAATGACTATAAAAATTCAAGCACAGGAAAAAAGGTCTTAAAAGTTAACAGCTAACTTTAAAAAAGGAAGCCTGCATACTACATTAAAATTAATGAAAACAGAAGGAAAAATTATTTCTATTTATTTTCATACACTATTTATATATATAAACATATATGTATTATTTTACATCTCACGTCGCTAAAAAAAGAAAATAAAAACAAAACCGAAGCTCCTTAAACATCTTTACCCAGATTAGAACTGGGAAAAAAATATGACAAATATTGTCTTATAGTATTTTCAATTGGATGTGTTCATGGTCATATTCCCTTCTGAATGTCTGTCTCAGAAACATTAAATTTGATGTTCATTAACCATGATGGCCTGGCTAGTTAAACCATTTACAGTAGATATAATACATGTTCCATGCACAGTATTGCTAACGCAGATAATGTGAACCTACAATATCCCTGCTGTCCAGATCACTGGAGTCTCCCATCAAGAGATGAGCGCATGCTTTGTGTTTGTCCCATGCGGACTGTGGGGTGTGAACACATGTTCTCAAGGGAGTGGGGTAAAAGGCCAAGCCATCCTCATAACTCCAGCAAACCACACCTGAACACAACTTTAAATGACAGATCAGTTTGCACAGTCGCTGCTCTCAACCAGTTTCTAGCACTCATTTATTAGAATACAGTATTGTAATAAATTATTATTAGAATATTGTTTTAAATTGAAATTACTAACATTGGAAGGGAAATTAAATGTTCTCAGGAACAGCACAAACCAACAAGAGCCCAGTGCTTTTGCTTCACAAATATCTGCCCAGTGCCTGACTGGCTGAAGGCTCTGATCTGTCAGATGAATGTGCTGGAACTCACCAGTTACCCCACAAAAACCACTCATCAGCCGGGAGCTGCTATAGCCACACAGTGTCCTAGGATTTGCACAATCAGGGTAAACTCCTCAAAACTATGTAAGAGAAATCCAAAAATGAAGACCTAAGAAAGGCTTGTAAACACAAAATTTCGTACCTCCTAAATGATGACACAAGATCTCTTCTCTCTGACAGTTGCTTGAGGGAGAGCTAATGGAGCTGGCAAATTCAAGAGAGACAAGAAAAGCAGAGTAACAGCAGATTGAGCTGAAAAAAGCAAAGAAGTCCAGCCAGAAGAGCTCATAGGCCATAAAGCTTTCTGCTTTTCCCAACTCAACCAGTTCATTTCACAATATATTTTACCTTTAAACCATATCCACTTCATGACTGAGCACAGTTGTTACAGGTTAGCTATGCCACTGTTTCCTTCTCAGTCTCTCCCAAGCAAACACCCCTAAACAACTCATCTCACATCTCCACTCTTCCCAGTTGTGTCTCATGATTTCCTCCTGCTTCCTTCCGCCACCATAACACATTTCGTCAGCAAGAAAAGCAGA
The DNA here is from genome assembly GCF_000699245.1 of Pterocles gutturalis. Taxonomy (NCBI): domain Eukaryota; kingdom Metazoa; phylum Chordata; class Aves; order Pterocliformes; family Pteroclidae; genus Pterocles; species Pterocles gutturalis. Next base: position 53,246 of record NW_010143635.1, on the reverse strand, counting down.
AACCCGCCATAGACTTCCTTTTGGAATCCATGGCTATAAAAGAAGTGCAATGTTTCAGAACAACATCCTAAAATTAGAAGTGTTATCTATTTACTCAAACCTCACATGAGAGTAAAGACCTTGTGTGTAGCTTAAAACTTGGCATATTCCCTAACTTGTTAGAGCACGTTCCTCAGTCACTTTTCACTTTGGGACTATTGCTGGTTTGGATCTGAAGATTTTAACGCTTTTTTCCCCCTCCCAAGCTGCAAGAGGAGAACTTGAAACGCCTCGCAAAACCATCCATGCATTTTTCCCCCCTTGAAGACAGAACATTACAGGCTAGTTAGCTGAACAGGGAAACATTAAGAGAAAACTTACAATGGACACTCGTACTGACAGAGACCAGTGACCAGATTACCTGACCAGTTCTTGCAGTTATTACTAAGTAATGTACTAAGCCAATCTAAACAGAAGTTTATATAATAGTAGTAAAATTAAAGTTCTCTTTCCTACATTACACTGTGTCTGGTAGCCTTGAACCCTGCTAATACTAATTTATTAGCATTTAAATATTTCTATTCCATCTCAGAGAATGACCCTGTCTCTGTCAATACACTGTTGTATCTCACAAGCCTTTTAAGACCAGTTTCAGGCATGTAAAGAATAATGAAAAGTTCAGAAATTTATTTTGATTTCCTGCAATATGCTACCCAACAGTTTTCTGTTGTGTTATATGACCTTTCTGCCTAGCTAGTGTTTTGCTATTGATTTTAATTACTCAGTTTAATTTACTGCATGCCAACACAAAGCTGTTTACTCCTACTTGCCAAAATGTTGTCGTAGTCTCCCAGAGGACGGCAAAATGAGAAAACTGTATATGTTTTACAGTTACATGCTATTCATTACAGAGAATTTAATAGATTCACTTCATATAAATGTCACCACTCTCACATGTAGCCACAAAACACACCAGAACAACATACAGAAAGGAAAGCACTATGCCAGTCAGAGAAGTAGAATTTTAAAGCCTAAATTTATAAAAAGCTTTGACTTGAAGCAGTTTAGATTTTCTGCTTTGCCATTCTTCTCCAAACAAGTGAGGGAGTTAGGACCATATGTTCTCCTTCTGCATAAAAAAATAATGGACAGAAACAAATGAGTCCTAGAACCACATAATGATTACAGACACAGGTGAATTCTACCTGGCCTCCATAATCCAATTTCATTATGAGAAAGAGGGAAAGCTCATTTCTACCTACTCTTCTCTGTGTTCCTCTTCTTGCCTCACAGCATAGAAATGAACAGAACAAAACTCTGTGAGAGGATCCTACAAGGCAATTTCGAAATCCTCATACCAGCTCATGACATTTCTCCTAGATAAGAAAATTTACAAAGAAAAGGGTAATTTAGTTCCCATATGCTTATTTTGAAACCTACTTTCATTCTCTCTTTTTCTGTGATCCCTAGCCAATGGAATCTTATTGTATTGGGAACCTAGAGACTAAAGAAATTGCCACAACTTGCTCCACTGAGAAATGAGAATGGCTTTTGGTGCATTTTGCCATCATCAATTGAAAGTGTGCATTATACTGACTAAGTTGCATGGTTTTTAAACACTAGGTTATCTACTTGCTCTTTTATTTCAATTATATTCAAAAAATAGGACCATCTGATGATAATACTGTGTTATAAAAGCTCCACCAACTTTGCTCAAATGCAGAGTGCTCTTAAAGAATGGTATGATCTTTAGTCAAAGCTGCATATCAAGATGATACATGCTAAGAACACAAAAATTTTCAAATCTAAATAAAATGTATCTACTCCCTGTCCAATGCATACAAAGAGTTAGGCATGTCTGAATGTGAAGCAGTAGAAAATGCCAAGGACAGGGGCAATTTCTTCTGCTTTGTTCCTCTGCAGTCACAGGATCATAGGATAATTCAGGTTGGAAGGGACTTCAAGAGGTCACCAAATCCAACTTCCTTCTCAAATCAGGGTCAGCTATGAGATCAGACCAGGTTAATCAGACCTTTATCTAGTCAAGTCTTGAAAAAACTTCAGGGATGGAGACTGCACAGCCTCCTTAGGCAGCCTTTTCCAATGCTTGACTGAATGTTTTTACTATAAGGAACATAAACCTTGGTGTTGCAAAGAGTTGTCTCCTGCCTTGTAGGACTCACAACCCTGCACAGACTCAGAGACTGTTCCTTTCTTCCAACAAGTAGGCACTGGACACTGTGGCAATGCCACGTTATTACGCATGATATCAGAAGTAATGTTAGGAGTTCGGATACTCACTGAGCTTGAAGGAGACATGTTATGTTTCTCACCTCTGTCTAAGAGGGAAGGACTAACCAGTCTGCTGTTGGCTCAGCTTGGACAGGAGAAGGTTCTGTTCTTATATACATCATTCCATTTTACATGAAGTGATTACGAGATTTGTTGGGTAAGAAAGGACTCAGCAGCCCAGTGAAGATAACCTGCAGAGGGAGACCTTGGTAAGGTTCTCTCTCCAGCTACTTTATAAATACTTGTTTTCTGCAAAACATAGAAAGATCATCAAAGATCTTGAAAAACCCATCATATCAGGAACCACAACAGGCTGAAGAATGCCCAGTTTACAGGTCTTGTCAGGACCCATTGCATAGGACTTGGCTACTGATATTATTATGACTGAAGCATGTATGGACACATCAAGTCACAGATCTTTAAGGATCCAGGAAATTCAGGAGTCAAAACGTAGGATCTTTTAGACCACAAATATTTGCAAACTTGCAAAGCTAGACAGCAGCCCTGAAGGGACTTTGACAACTTCACTTTTATACTTGGGTTTCAAGAACTGGAATCGGGCAGGATTCTCACCCAAGTCCTTGTGAAGATCCATCTTCTAGATCAGACAACCAGCAAAATGTTAACACACCAAATGGTAACACTACCAAAACACAGCAGACTTCAAGAAAGCTCATTAACAGTCCCACATAGCTTGAATAAATGTGAGGCAAAAAAGAAGCAAAAATATACAATATTCAAAACCTTATTCCCAAATTCTCCAGGTGGCAGTGTGTACAAAATTATACATCTAAACTTAACATCTAGTCTTCCAATATCCAGCACTGTTAAAAATGCCAAATCTGAAAACATTTACCAGCAGGTGTAATGCTTGCTATCATTAGCAGCACTGATCTCAAAGAACTGCATGCCACAGTAAATCAGAGAGACTGCTCATGGCAATAAGCATTATGCCCAGAAGTAAGAGTTTATAGTTGCCAGTGCAAAAAAAGGACATACTATCCTTTTTCTAAATGTATCAGTAATAAAATGTCAAACTATACTGTGTAAATTTATGTAGATTCTGAAAACATTGTCTTTTCTCTTTTTTGTGTGTGTGCTCTATGCAGATCCAATGAGGAAATGGAAGTCTGTTCCCCCAACTCTGTAAGAAATAAATTAGATGTACTGCATAGTATATTGTTCCATCCTGCAGATTTTCTTGACCACTGGTAAGTGATTTTAAGTAGTATGCAGTTCTACATACTTTCTAGGGTTTACTTTGCTAGATTGGTGCTTCCAGTTACAACCATGATCATCAATTGTTCTTTTTGCTCAGAAACAAAGAACCAATTAAGAATGCCAAAATGATATTTTATTATTAAGAAAATACAGTCAATAATAAACTATTTTTTCAGACTTACTTATGTATATTATTTTATTCTCTTTTCCAAGAATCTGAAGGTCTGGGTAAACAGAAAAAAGACACACTTCCATTGCTCCAAAATGGAGAAGTGTCTTTGCTTTTTAGCTAATAATAGAATGATCATCTTTCAGTTAAAATAGCTCATTAGCCTACATCCCACCCCATGCACCCATAAAAAAAAAGGCAACATCTTCACACAAGCCTCCATACCAAATACGGGAATTGAAGTACAGGTTGTTTCTCAGTAGCCCACAAGCACTTGCAGGGTGACTCTTGCAAACCAGTAACTGTGTTTCTCAACGTAACTTTCACACAGCTGCTCTTGCTGAAAAGACAACGTACTCCCATGGCTGTGATGGCAAAACGGACTTTAGAAGTCCAATTTTCAGTTTTGAGCTCTAGTCATATGCTAGTTTATGATATTTTGAAAGTAACATCATCTTTCCAGGTCCTCCTCCCCTCCTTTTAATGATAAAAATTCCATCTTTTATGTTAACTTCAACCAGATATATTATCTCACCTGTTATATTTAAAATGACAAGTTTGTTAGGCCACTATTTCTGTAACAAAAAAATAATCTTAATTTTAAAGGTATCAGGTGTTTTCTTTGGTTTAGCTTTTAAAAAGAAAACAGACTTTTTTACAGGTTCTGTAATTTACTGAAGACTTGTGTGAGTCTTTAGGACATAAACTCCTTGATCCTCAGAGTCCACTGAAAGTTGTCTTATATCTGTCTGACAAGCCTTTATGGGTCACGATGATGAAGTTCCTAATGGGGCATAGACTAATAATGAAATTGTAATATGCTATGCCTTTTTCTAAAAATAAATAAATAAATAAATAAACTAAAACTAGGATTTTTCCCTTGAAAAATCATTACAATTTTCCCCCATTATTTGTTACGATAAATCAACCTTTACCCATAACCAGCTTGGCAACATTTGAAACTTCTGAGCCTAGAACTTCCATTTGAACGGGCCATGTTTTTTGTCACAATATGCCTGATTCTATGATTCTATGGTTGCCCCTGGTGCTGCATTAGCTAATCCTTTCAAGAAGACAGCTAGCAGGACCAGGAATTGTAAGTTCAAAGGTCATCCCCAAACTGATATCTCCCCAGTGGCAACATGAGATGAGCAATGACATAAATCATTTTTTTAAAAAAATAGATTTAGCATTCTCTGCTGCTGACAAAATTACTCTCTATGACCTTGTTGCATGTAAACATGTCTTATTTTTTTATAGTATCTAGTAGTTATTCTGCTAAAGAAACTTGAGTCTTAAGATTTATACTCCTGGCTGTATTGCATTTGAAAATATATTGGGACTACTCTGTTTATTTATTCCTCTTCTCTTCCTGACTCATAATAATACCTTAGATACTTAAAAATGGTATCACTTTGAATAGTGGGCTGTCTGCCAAGTCCTGGAATTTAGCTCTCTAGCTAGACCTAGTCTTCTTTAGTATTTAGAAGATATGGATCTATTATTTTAACCAGAATATGTTTCAACATACAGAGATTCATAGACTATCAGTATTAGAAGAACAATTACATACAACACACTGCTGAACTTGAGTTAATCAGTTATGCTTTACCTAGACAATATAGATTTGCTTTTATAAACCTTCAAAATGAAAAAACCCAAAGGTATATAAAAATTACTGTGTCCATTAAGGATTGTCAGGCTTTCTCTCAAGAAATCAAAGACTTTAAAATACCAGATATCTTTTGTAAAATGCTCAATCCCTCAGACACAGAGAACTACAGAGCAAAATACTTCATGGAGACAAAAAAAAAAGCGTATGTTCAGAGGTTCTTGTTATGACTTATCTCTCTGGAGACTGTATAAGACAACGTCTTTTCCCACTGCAAAACCTTTTTATATGTTCTGTTCAGTCTGGTTTTGGAAAGAAAAAAGGCCATTTTATCTCTTACAATCTGATTCAGAACAAGGCATTTATCTAAAAGGAAGATGCAAAGTGGGCATACACACATGGATATGGTAATTTACTGTACTCTGTCACATCACCTAAAAAACCCCTGAGAAAGTAACTCCATTGTTTTCTGTTGATGCTCTATTGTCTCTAAAATAAAGCTAATTTTCTTACCAATACACGTATATATACTTCTGTTAGAAGTTGTTTTGCAAAGACGATCTTGTGAGATTATATTTTGACATTTGTCCTACAAAGTTCAGTTTAACTTTAAAAAACGAGTAAATAACAGGGGGTTTATCTTTAAAAAGATACACCTATGTAAGAATATTTTTAGCAGATTTTCCTGACATTCATAATTTCACTTCTTAGAATGCTACAGCTACCTTGCTGGTACAAAATAACCTTGTATTATACTATTTCTGTAAAGAAATAAAAAGGAAAAGGCATGTTATAATAAATTGCAGAGGTGAAGGAACACTTATGTTACTGTTTCCATTGCAATATCATAGCTTTGCTAATGGCAGCCTGCTGTGCAGTTAAAAAAAAAATAAAAAAGGGAAGAAAGAAAAAAAAAAGGAAAGAAAAGAAACCTGGTTAATTAGAGTACAGTTGCTGCTTTATTGCAGCATTTCTGCTAAGTGCACTGAGATGCCTTCCCATAGGCAGGTGCCGGTGGTTGTACAGCTCATTTAGCCTGGGTGAGTAATGTCAGTTCGGGAGAAGAGAAAGGCTTGTGTCTTCAAACTTTCAATCTGCCTCCATTATCTGTGATCAAGGTGGAACCACAGGGGAGTGGAATTACTGGCAGGTCTAGGACAAGTGAAGAGGCAGTGAATCTATAAGACATATTAATCATCTTTCCCTTCTCTTCACTGGCGCCAGCCTGTGCCTCCGACTCCCCGGCGCCAGGCAAATGGATTCTCTGTCCCCACAGGTACAAGCAAATGCCTTTCAGGGGCAAGTCATCAGAATAATAATTACTGACACTGCTGAGATCAGCCCTAACCAGTCCAAAAGGGAAGAGAAAGTATTATGCGAGAAACATATTTCCTGAACTTTCATATCAGTATTTATAGCATTAAGATATTTATATTTTTCAATTACATTAAGGACTTTCAAATTATATATTTCTAAATATATTTTTCTTGATATTGTAGTAACACCATTAACTTAGTATGAATATTTAAAACCTTTACAGTTTCTCTTTAAAACATCATGTGGATCTGTTATGAGGTGTGAATACAGAAAGGTGCATATTGCATCATTTATATTACAACAAGTGTTAAAATTCAGTTGATGTTAAAAAGAACATGATCCTTCCAATGGGTAGCTTTGCTTAATTCTGAAACAGAATCCAGCACTCTGCTTTGGTATAGCTATTCCTAACTACAAATATGAAATAAGCATTAATATAAAGAGTATTATAAACACATGACTACATACATAAATGTACAAACCACAACATATTTTAAAGGCACAGGCATAATTTAAAATCAACTAATTTAACACAGTATTATTAATCTATACTTTATTATGACATTTAGAGCTTTTAGTCCCTTTCCTCTCCAAAGCATTATTTATACACACAAACAATAAAATACAGTGTGTCATCAAACCTGAAGAGAACAGAAGAACAAACCCCAGTAGAAAGATAGTTCTCAATAATTGTACCAATATCTAAAGAGATCAGAATAAGCAAAAAGGCAATTTCTTATATTTTACACAAGTTATATTTTACACTGTTATAGCACAGAATGTGAAATATTTTCTTGGTTCTGATTACCATCAGTTCAATATCTGACTGTCGATGGTACCGAGCTCAATTATAAGAGTAATACAGCAAAATGTCAAATTACTTGCTAGAATTACATGACAAAACTGGCTCATTAACATATGCTGATTGATGAACCCTCCCTGTAAATACAAATCTTGACTTCAAGAGCTTACATCATAAAGTATCTGACCTTGAAATCAGCTTGGAGTTTGCCACACATCTGCAGCCATCTAAGCAATAATAACGCTAATATTTGTGTATGCTATTTTGCATTAAGTACCAAAAAAAAAAGTAAAAGAAACAGATTCAAACAGTAACATGTGTTCATTTATTTTCAAATCAGCAATTTTGAAGTTTACTGACAGACCGTACAGAGAAAGGGAATGACTTGAAAATGCAAAATCAAATCAAATCACTGCTTTCTTGGTGATCAGCTGCAGCAGCAGCCTCCAAGTCAGCCAATCCGCGTTCACTATTGATTTTTCCACTGGTCTTAAGTGGCTTTGGATGTTGATCAATGTTTTAAAAGAGAAATATTAAATCTCATAAAGAAAAATGCACATCTGACTAAAGAGCAGTAATGAAAGTAAAAGTTTGCCAGAAGATAAAAGGATGTATATATCGAATGCTGTTCAGGCTCTCAGAACACATACAGCCAGTCTAAGAGCAGAATTAAGCTCTATCTTTTTTTATGAGAAATGCAGAATGAAAATTTCTTTCACATGCTCTGCAAACTATTTAGAATTTTGTCTGCCAGAATCAAAAAACACTCTGCCCACAGTGATTGCTGCTGTTACAGATATACAGACCCCAAGCAGTTATAAAATGGCAGTGGAAGTCTGTTGTTAGATTTTTTGAAATAAAAGATGCTTTGAAAAAGACAGTTCATAAGTATTATATTACTTTCCTACCCCATTGTTTATTGTAATTTGTCTTATCCATTATTTTTAATGAGGACCATACATTTTTCAGGATATTTATCATTAATTTAATGAACTGTAAATATTTTTTTCAACTCAGCCGTGTATAAAAGGGAACCCTGATATAAGAGAAAGCCCAGCTAAGACCCTCTGGATAGATCCAGTGTATTCAGATATCAGCTGGCGTGACAGTGCCTAATCCTGAGTAACGTGCCCAAGAGCCAAGGGAATGCTATTTCTCTCCGTTGTTCCAAACAACAGATGCTGTCAATTAACTTTAAGCACCGTCCAAGAAAACCCTTTTGTTATATTTTGCAGTATTATGCAGAAAGTGTCACCTCTGGAAATGAGGGAACAAGCTGTTTTTCATTATCATTCAATTGTCCCAATCAATCTGACAATTACAAAGAGAAAAAGTCTTAATCACTAGACATATGCTAGTTGCTGCTAGTTTTACCAGCTGCAAAGGAAAAAGAAAAGAAAAAAAGAACCACCACCCCCCAGACAACAGAAACAACAAAAAACAAACAGAAAAATGCAAAACCAGTTTTCCTACTTAAGAGATATAACCCAAAAAACACACCAGTGTTAGGGCAAAAGATAATTAAGTTCACAGTGTTATGATAGGTATGGGAATAGCCATTACAACAAATTAGTAATTACGTCAGCTTGTGCTGTTGATTTACCACAGCTTTTATATGAGTACCATTTGCTGTGTACAAAGAAACTGCCATCAGCATCTTATTCATTTGAATACAAGAAAAGTTGTTCAATAAAGTTGTGACTAGTGAATTTCCATATAATTAAAGTACTGTATATATAAGCAATATTACAGCTTTCTGGGAACCAGTGAGAGAAGGGGTGGGTGTAGATACAGATGCCCAGGTTCATTTATTCTACTTGAAGGACTGAGGCTGCAGAAAGGCAGCATCACCAGCCAGGATGCGGCCAGGGCTGGACCTACTGCTTTCACGACTCTCCTCAAGAGCCTTGAACAATAAATACAGGAACATCCACTGGCTTGGAAAATTCCTTTTGTCTTCTAAAGTGTACTTGCCTGCACTGATGAGGACCATATGCAGCATATTTTATACACAGAGAATGCAAGCAATATCGTACTATGGCTACAAGGAAGGACACCCACACTCTCAGTTTCTGGTCTATGAGTCCGAGTTGTTTGCTGAACTGACCCAACGTGATACCTTCACCTGGCCTGCTCATCCCACCAGCGTTCCCAAGAAAACAAAGGGGAGCTTGGTACCACGTACCTCAGGGAGCATAAAGTCCCTGCATAATGTTTATTTGGACAGCAAGTAAGCAAAGGATTCAGCCCGCCATGAGGAATTTGTGGAATTTAATCTACTTGTAATTTCTACAGAAGTAAACACTACCCTATAGCAAAAAAAAAAAAAAAAAAAAAAAAAAAAACCAAAAACAACTGCATAACCCTTTTCAGTAGCTTTAAAATGTTCTCTTTCCTACCAACACCCAGAATAGAGCATCAGGCAGCAGCTTTTGGAACAGAACTGGCATAAAGAGTCGCAAAGTGACACATGCACTAGATGGTGAGTGACATCCATTAGAACAGGTATTCCAGTAAATGCCAGATATGTGACATTGAAAGTATCTGTCTGATGCAAGTCTTTCAGTATACGCCAGTTATGTTTTGTCAGCTCTTCTCAAACAGCTCCACTGTCACTAAAAACACAGCAAACGTTCAGTATTCACGGTACTCACAACCATGCTGCTCTGGCTATCAGCATCTGGGCACCAAAGAAGCGCTACAGATGGAAATTATTCCAGAACTATTGGCAACCTTGTTAAATCATTCTGCTTGATGCCATTCTTGAAGGAAACAAGGGTAACAAAAAGCGTTGGTCTGCTGACATTCTCTCTCAAGAAGACACACATTGCTGTTTTTGTACATTTATCAAAAAGGGCCTGCTCTCCCTCATCTGACTGCAGAGGATATTACAAAAAGTTGACTTACTCTTACAGTGAGATCTCTGGGCCCTGTTGCAGTTCAGATAAAAGATTTGTGTGAGCTTACACTCTGGAGGCCAGGACTGTGATTCTGGTATATAAACCTGGATTTCAGATTTTGTCCTCAGGAAATCTACTAGTCACAATAATTCCAAACCATACAGGTAAAGATATAAAGATCAATGCACAAAAGAGAGTCACAATAAGTATTAAAACAAAACACATATCTTACAGAAATCCATAAGACTCAGATGAGAAGGAGATACTATACCTGAGGCATGAAGAAGAAAGGAAGAGGTAAGCCTTTGTTATAAAAAAAAAGAGCACTCTCAGCTGCTGGATTTGGCAATCGCACATGTACACACACGGAGCTTCATACGCTCGGACCAATAAGTCTATTAAATTGCGTACTGGCCTGCAAGACAATGAACACCAAGGTGGGGACAACTCAGAGAAAAACAAATAATTTGATTTCTAAGCTCTGTAGAGAGGAGGCTTGAGGGCATCATAACCCCCCTACCCCCAAAGTCCACCTGCCTACAGCGTAAGAAAACTCTTCTGTCCAGAGCCTTTCTAGAATTGCGAGGAGATGCTGATACAAGGGGTAGTTGCATCCTGAGAGTTTTCTTAAAAGGTGGAAACTTTGCAACTGACTGTAAAACCACTCATTCTTCTCGGCAGACACTTCAGACTTCTAATCTGAACTTTTCAGGCTAGTTCGGGTTTTACCAGAGGCATACCAGACAAAGCTGGTAAGAGGTTTTTGTCTCCTCTAGACATTTCAAGGGGAATTCTTCTACCTCATTCATGACTGAGCTGTAAAATTGATACAAGTCAATCAAGGGGAAATTACAGTTACTCTGGGTTCGCCAACCCATTAAAGACATGCTGTTGCTGTAGAAAGTTTTTATTTTAAAGTAAGGTTTCCTTTACTAGCTACAATGGCAGACAGCATAGATCCCACACAGAAATGAATTACTCATGTACTGAAAGTCTAATACCTTCTATAAAGTACAGAAGATGACACTTTAATTTTTGTTTTTAAAACACTAACATCCATTTTTTATAATTTTTAAGAGATAATGCATTTTTGTTGTGTCTATTCAGAGAAAGTAGAGGAAAAATTAAGCTTCGTCTTTTAATAGATGTTTTGCTTTGATTTCTTGTTTGTCAAAAGCAGAGAAAGAGAAGGCTTCTTGATCCACTTTTCTTTGCAGAGGTAAACTGCCTGTGCCATAAAATTAAACCCTTCTGTAACATGAAATCAACATGAGAATAGAGGTAGCATATCTCCTCTTGCATTTTATCTTGATAGTGACAGGAAAAAAAAATAGTACTTTTCCTTGTAATTATATTTGATCTGCATGTGTGTCTGTTCAGTCTTTCAAGATTGCTCTCTTTTAAAAAAACTCCTGGGTTTATGTTGCTTCCTTCTTGAATGTTATTCTTCATTCTACTCTGTAGAAGAATTTACAGAATAGGGAGAACACAAAGCAGATAGCACTTGCTGCCTTTATTACAACTATGAGGCACTCAACTAGGACACTACAATTTTTATTTACAGTTGTACTGGGACTGTAAGCGTGCTTATGTATAAATGCAACTTTGGAATGACTTAAACTATTCAAAACAGATTTCAACCAGAGGAGGAAAAAAAAAAAAAAAAAAAAAAAAAGGAAAAATTAGCATGGAAGAAACACTTTGTTTTGACTTATTCAGAATAAAACACTAGGGTTGTCTTAAAACTAGTTTTGAAATGTATCAAGGTTTTATTTCCAAAAGATGTAAGTATCTAAAATGGAAATATAAGTATTTTAAACATAAACAACGTGAATAAAGTTATGCATAAAGCTCTATTTCTGGACAGAGTGCTGGGCAGCCTTACAAGGCAATAAAGACTAGCAGACCTCTGAGAAGACCCAATGCTTGGCACTGCCAGAGGAGGAGATCACATCTATCACATAATCGCAAGTGAACCTATAGCAGCTTCAAAAGGAGGAATGGAGCTATTTCAAGATTATAAAGGGTGCAGAGGGGGAAAAAGAGAATTTATCAGGAAAGGACAGTTATTCTTTTTTGTGTTTTTTTAAATAGAATAAAAAATGTTTCTGCAAGGGGGTGAACAGTGATCAAGGTATAGATGCTGGCTTCCCAAGGGAACTTGCAGTGATTTCAAGACGTCAGTGATGGCAGCCAAATCTCACCCCGTTGGTTCAGCGGGATTTGTGCTATGTGCCAGCCCTCACAGGCAAAGGACAATGGGGTTAAATAAGGAAGAAGTTTTCCTTTGCTGCTTTGGGCTACATGTCCGGAGATAGTACCCTCAAAGAGCCAGAGGAGCGGGAGGTCATTCCTCATCTCACACTGCTGCTTCTTGGCCTTCACCAAAATTTCACTGCTGTCACTAAGAGATATTGCTATAGTACCTCAGAAAGATACATTAAAAAAAAACCAAAAACAAAACAAAAAAAAAACCAAAACACACACCACCCTTCCAGAAACCAAATAAAATGTAGGACAAATGCTTGGGGAAAATTTCTGTAAAAACAGGAAGAGAGTGCCAACTTTTTGGAAAGTGGCTGTTTTTAATAAACATGATGGGGAAGGACTGCATGACAGACTGCTGAGAGGAGTCGGAAACCTACGGCAGCTTTCTGAAGATGGGAGGGTAAAATCCAGCCGGTGTATGATCTGAGTCAACATGGTAGGCCTGGGTTCTGTTACCAGGGTAGAGACTAGAGAAAATAAGAAATATGATTTGGGAACGAATAGAGACACTGGCTATCAGAATACAGAAACACTCTTTTTAGGAATTTTTTTTTTTTAATTAAGAAGAAAACCAGCACTTTGGCTAGAATACCAGTGTGCACTTCAGGTGACCCAGGATCATTTTGTTAACCTACTGGTGACAAAAAGGCAGACTGAAATACGTTTTAAAAACCCACACGTTGTATAGTACATTTAAGTAGGGATGAATTTGGGAGAAGCTTTTGGAATCAACACAACATGCCCAAATCATATAAAGATCAGCCAGGAAAGGCCATTCCTCAGTATTTTCAGTAGCACATTTTTTATAATCTCCTCATCTTCACCCACTCCAGGGGAAATCATACACTTTGAATCCGTTTACTACAATAGATGTGCCATTAGTCGAGACTAAATAAAGATGAGAAAGAAACAAGGCCCACCCTTTTTGTAGCTAACAGCACTAATCAGCTATCAATGAGTCCTCAATTATAGCAATAGACCAAGCATTAACAAAGAATGCTGATTGCTGATGTATTAGCAAGATATTCATATGACAATAAAGATCTGTTGTTAGAGAAAATGTCTATTCAATAGGAGTATAATAACGTACAACAGGAGTACAACACACAGGTTCAAGCCATTCTATCATGCCCATCTCCAGTAGACTATATGAGCTATTGTGAAGATGACCTTACTGGAAAGCATGCAGAATACAGGAAGCATCACTGCCTCAGGAAGCTAATTAAAAAGAAACAACTAAAGAATAAAATACCTGAAAATGCCTTTAGCTAATTCAGATCTCTGGCTGATAACAAGGCAAGACAAATTGCAAAGATCTGATACTAGTTCTTGTAGTGTATCTTCATTTTTTTTAAACTATATGAAGTATTTTCTTTGCAAAATTAGATGGAATATTTTTATTCTTAATAACTGAAAGTGTAATGTACTGTATTTTATGCTATTATAGAGTTGTGTAAAGGTTATTTTGCTGCTAGTTCAATGCATATTTTCATATGCAAATGACACAAATTAAATTATCTCAAATAGTAGCAGAAATTCCAGCAGAATAGTATTTTTAATATAAATCATCATCCCCTCAAGTCATATTAGAGATAGAGAATTGCTTCTGTATTTATATTTTTTCATTAAAATAAAATGATTAATTTCACAAGTTAATTTACTTTCCCCATCACAACACTAAAATTGAAATTAAATATTCTAATGCTCAGAGATATTAAAGACTCGTTTATTGAAAGCAGCTTATTGTTTTTAGGAACATTTTCTTGATAAGTACACGTTGCTGCTATACTACTGCAATATTTGTAATGATTTTATTGTACAAATTGCGCATTGTTGCTTGAGTTTTGCCAAGCTTTATAGAACTCATATCTGCCTGCTCAGGAACACACAAGAGACCTTTCACTCATCTCTACTCTGAGTATTTTGCCACTTTGAATACTGGAACAGAACACTCCAATAACCTTGGTCAGGGATTTTACTGAAAGGTCCAACTGCAGTGCAGCGACCATCCCTTCACCAGGCCTCAGTATGCTTAATGGAAACGACCTGCTCCCCCCCAACACACCATGTGCAAACACACTTATTTCACAAAGTTTTCTTTTTATTATAACGTGATCATAACCTTCAAAGATGAATCTTATTAACCAATTACTATGGTTAAGACACGAAAAAACCTTCAACATTTTCATAGCCTCATCTTTCCCTCAAAAGAAAAGAAAGCCTTCCTTTTGTTTAATAATATGGCTTATTTTTTCTTCTATTATAAAATTATAGTTTTGCTCTATTTTAGATTTTTATATTGTGCCTAACTAAGATCAAAGGCAGCTCAGACTGGGCATCTCTTTGAATAATTCTATGTTGGAGGAACAAGAAACGTATATAGCAGGGAAATTATCCCATCAGATAAGAATCAGTGTTTAGTGACTGGGCCACTTGAAGGTTAATCAGATCTTCAACCAATCCCATCAACACGGATGTGATGAATATCAGATTCGGACTAATTAGTACGCAAATCCAGACATTTTGAAGGTACTTGGAATGGCTGAGACAGTGACCCAGAAAAAGAATACAGATAGTAATACTCCATATTAATATGCTCTAAAAATTACTACAGTTCCACCTAGGTCACCTTCACAACCTCAGAAGACTTGCAAGTGTGAATAACAATAACCAGTAACAATGGTAGAAGTTGTTGCTCATCTTTCTTTTCTCAGTGTTTGCCAGGTGGCCTGGTTTTGGCTGGGACAAAATTAACTTTCTTCAACACCTGGAAACAGAGATTGTGGACCTCATGTTTGTGTTCAACCTGGAGGAGAAGGCAGTTCTACAGGGTTAGAATATGTATACAGCAAAGACTTAATTTTGTTTATTTTATGCATTTCCGAAGACCTCAAATAAGATAATCAAACACAGCCTAGGTCAATACTTTCAGAAATATCTTCACAACAAGACCACAGGAATCAATTTATTCCTGTAACAGAACAAAATACAACACAGTCGAAGGCAGAAAGCAAGTCCTCCTGCTAGCTTTCTCTACAAAGATTTCTTCCATGGTACAGTTTTGTGTAATGCAGACACACATGGTACCAGAGTGCTTCATAGCAAGATAAGCAATTATTGCAATATAAGCAAAAATAATTTGGAAAACTGTGATTTATATAGCACTATGATTAGTAAATACTGTTATCACCAATCTTGCCAAACATGCATTTTTTCCTCCCACTAAAGCGCTGCAAACATTGAAGCCTCAAGGTTTATAAACTAATCCACCAAATCCGAAAGCTGGCATTGAAGCAATGACATTTAGAATTTATAAATAGATAAATAATTTATTAAAAAAAAAAAGAAAGAGTGCCCTGAATGGCCTTCCTTCTTTAGGAGACAGAATCTGTACAAGGGGAACTCTTTGTTGGTCAGATCAAATTTCTTGTCAGTTTTTGACACTGCTTTGATTATACAGTGACTATTAACCCTGTGAGAACGTAATTATTAACTAAAAGGGTTAATATCTTGACTTAGGTTTCTGTTCTTTTTTAGAACAAAATTGAAACAAAAATTCTGATAAAGCTGAAAAAGAAATCACACAAATTCTAAATCAGAAATGTCAAAAGGAAAACTAGTGGTATTTTCTATCAAAATGAGATGACTTAGAAAAACAAAGTTTTATCTTGAGTGGAAGACAGAGTATACCTTTCTTTTAATGTTTCCCAGTCAGCAAATTAGAACATTTAATCCACTTATTTTCCTGATTTTGACTGAGGGGGGAAAAAAAAATCCTGATTTTAACAGAAACTAAAAGATTTGTGCTACAGAAGGAAATTCAAGCAGTTTTACCATCAGTTGACAGACAGAAACAAGAATATAAAAATAAATGGAGAAAGAGCCATTCACTGAATAAAAGTTACCATTACACAGGGTGCTAAAGTTTCTCACTTTAATGAGGCTTGACCATCACCTACCACTTTCCATGGTCACATATTAATGTAAAAGTGTGATCCATGACTTAAGTTATCAGGCTACACAGTCAAATTGAGGTGGATCCAACCACATTCTCACATTCTTTCTCCGTCTCTTTGTAGGACTGGATGCTAAACTAACCAGTAATGTGATCTAGAGGTTAAAAAAAAAGAAGAAAAAGACTTAAAAATACCCCTTTAAACCACCTCAGTTGTCAGTTTATAACCTGATTTCATAACCAGGTGCAGAAATAAAGACGACACATACTGGCATGAAGGTGGGGAAGGACTAAAAGAACCTCTCATAAACAGGTTGATTGGCCTACGGAGAAACTCCTGTGAAACTACACCTGTGCCTATCCAGCAACTGACCACAAAGTTACATCTCTAGTTAAAAGCGTGCAGTTTTCTAAATAACCTGCAGAAACTTCTATCTTATTATAAAGGCCTATAAACTTCATGCCAAAATCATGCCTAGAAAAATGCTTCAATTTTTGATATTCCTACATCAGTGTATTTGAATTAAAAAAATCCTGTAAAGGCCAGCATTCATGTTTAACAAATGTATAAAATAAAATAAAAAATTAAACATGGAGATAAATTATAAGAGAAACACTTTATAGGTGTCTGACAGTTTCAGTCAGAAAAAAATAACTTATTAATAGGTATTTCTTTATAAGCTAATTTCTTTCATAGTGCAAGGAAATATAAAAGATATTTAGAAAGCACACAGGCAAATCTTCTCTCTCATGTTTTCAATACACATCCTGGAAATGTAACAAAAAGACACATCTTTTTAAACAAAAAATTGTCTCTGAATGAGCCAATATTTCAAAATGATAATACATGACAAAATATATCAAAATAATTATAAAAGTGATTCAGAGAAAAATGACTGTACATAATTTAAGTTAAACAGCAAGCTGTTAGTCTAACAAAAAAAAAAATCTGCTTCTCTTTCATTTTTCTTCCTATGCTTTAAAGAAACATAGAATGGTTGAAGTTGGAAGGGACCTCTGGAGATCATCTTGTCCAACCCTCTTCTCAGAGCAGGGCCTGCTAGTGCAGGTTGCTCAAGAATGTGTCCAGCGGGGTTTAAATATCTTCAAGAATAGAGAGTCCACAGTCCCTCTGGGCAACCTGCTTCAGTGTTTGACCACCCTTACCATTAAAAAAGCTTTTTCCTACTTTTAAATGGAATTTTCTGAATTTCCGTTTGCGCCCATTGCTTCTTGTCCTGTCACTGGGCATCAGTGATAAAAACCTGGCCCTATCTTCTCTAGTCTCCAACAGCAGGTATTTGTAGACATTGATGAGATCCTCCCTGTCCATTCTCTTCCCCATGCTAGAGAGTCACAGCTGTATCAGCCTCTTCTCGTATGAGAGATGCTCCAGTCCTTTAACCATCTTTGTGAGAATGAGCTGTCTATGTCTGCCTTGTACAGGGGACCCAAAATTGGACAAGGCACTCCTGATGTGCCTCACCAGTGCTGAACAGAGGAGGAGAATCACCTCCCTCACCAACAACAAAGGGAAGTGCGAAGTCCTGCACCTGTGTATATGTAATCCCGTGCACCAGTACAGGCTGGGCGTGACTGGCTGGAAAGCAGCTTTGCAGAGAAGGATCTGGGAGTCCCAGCAGACAACAAGTTGGACATAAGCCAGCAATGTGCCATTGTGGCAAAGGCGGCCACCAGCATCCTGGGCTGCACCAGGACAAGTATTACCAGAAGGATGAGGGAGGTGATTCAACAACATCCACTGCTTTCCCCTACTCCACAGAGCTAATCTCAGGCTACCAGGCTGTTCAGGCATGACTTCCCCTTCATAAATCCATGCTGACTAATGCTAAACACTTTGATGTACTTCATGTGTCTGGAAATGGCTCCCAGGAGGATTTGCTCCTTTAGCTTCCCAGGGACTGAAGTGAGGCTGACTAGCCTGTAGTTCCCTCGATGCTCCCTTCTTGGGACAGAAGCGACGCTTGCTTTCTTCCAGTCCTTGGAAACCTGTCCCAGACACCACAACCTTTTAAAGGCAATCAAGAGTGGCTTCACAAAGATGTTCACCAGCTCCCTCAGCACTTGGGGTGCATTTCATCAGGTCCCACGGACTCTGAGTTTGTTTAGATGTTCCCTAACCTGGTCCTCCTCCATGGAGAGCAAGAATTCCTTGCTCCAGACTTTCTCACTGATCTCAGGTCCTGTGATTCCTGAAAGCTGGTCTTAACAGTAAAGACTGAGAAGAAAGTGGCTTGATTTCCTTGGCCTTTTTGGTCTTTATCACCAGGTCCCCCAACCCCATTGAACAGCAAGCCCATGTTTTCCCTAGTCTTCTTTCCACTGCTGATACATCTTCCTTGCTGCCCTTTATATCTGTCACCAGATTCAGCCCTAGATGGGTCTTCACTTCCCTAACCCCATCTCTGCATGCTTGAAGAGTACCCCTGCATTCCTCCCAGGCCATCTGTCCTTGCTTCCACATCTTCCACGTTTCTTAGATGAATGAAAATACACGATACTACTGGAAGCTATTAACAAAGAATTCAGATCAGATAAGACAACTGGAAAACATGAGAGTTCAGTATGAAAATGCAGACCGGCAGTTCTCAGATTCAAGATGGCAGCTTCCACAAAATTGTTCTGAGAACAACATTGTAAGAAATCCACAGTTTCAATTATTGCTTTGCCTTTAAGAAAAAGGATGTTTTGACGTTAGTTTTGGGTAGGCCAAGATTTTACTTTCAAATGGTATTGGTAAAGCAAAAAATTGTGATCACAGATAGGAAAAAGAAGGTATGTTAACAAGCAACAGGGAGTTGATTAATACACAGCTGAAGACCTAAAAATGCCATGAATTTCCTGGCGAAGTATGTTAATGAGCAACAGGGAGCTGATGCAGCTCAGGACAAAAAATTCCATAAATTGTTTGGCAAACCCATAGAAACTGCATGTGTTACTGCAGGACACTAAATGCATAGTCCTGTGAGATGCTGGGTCTCACCCCAGCAATTAAATTCTTTGCAAACTCAAGTCCTGTTCTGGGTTCAAGATTGATCAGTTTAAGAACCCTATTTTTGTTATCTTTAGAACATTGTTTATGCTTCTCAGAATGAGTCTATTTCCTTTTAATTACAGTTTGGCAAATCATTGCTCCCAACTGCTTGTTCAAAGATGCTCTGAAAAATAAGCCTTTAAGTTGCAGAAGAAAATTATTACAACTGCACACATTTACAGTGAAAAATCCAAACAAGAGCATGGATTTCTCACTGAATGACTCATCACACTTCTTCCTAGAATCTAAAAGGTGTAATACATTGTCAAATATTTAGTCTCCCAGATGGGCCAAATACCCAGTGGCATGAATTACAGAAAAAACACAACATTAAGCAGGTTTATGTGTGTGTAAGAGCTGCTGCATTATGACAGAGCAAAGGTTCATCCAACTTCGTGTTCAGTCACTAATAATGACCAGGAACAGGTTCTGAGGATACATATAACAATACCAATAAAAGTATTGTTAAAAGAGTTGAAGTCCAAAAAGATTCAAACAACTGACCTTTACTTCTCACATACAATCCACAGATAAACATACAGGAGATATGCAGAAATCAGGAAGGAAGAGAACAGTATGATAATTACTAGTGAACAATACAATTTGTAGAGCATAGCTAATTGCAAATAAATAAGATTACAATTTCATAAAGATAACAGGGCATCTACACAAAACAAAGTTATGCCACCTAAGAAATCCCTGAGGTACCAATAAGACTACAAAAATCCTAACTTGGACCTGGAAACAGCGTGCCTTATCAAAGTACTGACCTTGAACAGAATAAATCCCACTTTTCAGGAAAGCTAGAGGGTTAGGAACAGCACCACATGGAAGCAAGTGTACTGTTCTCACTTCTGTAGCTAGCTAGGTTATGTCCTCGTGTGAGGATCTGCCCTTCATGGAGCAAAGACAGGCACTCTATCAACATACTGTTCTTCAGGTTTCACAAAGTATTTGGCTTCCTCTCACATAATATCTGGAATGAAAACAGCACTGTACAAATGTCATGAATCTCCATTTTCTTTAATTAAATTGACTCAATTGATGGAGCCAGAAAAGTTTCTGTACATGAAAAATCATTCTGTGAAATATTTCTAGTATGGGCCCCATGGAAACTTACTCTTCCTTGGCAGCTTTATCAATAAACTAGAAAAAAATATGCTAATAGACCCGGTAAAATCTGCAGAAGACACCAAGCTTTGAGAATAATCATGTGTAGAAATCACTGGCACATAGATTTTAATATGAGATACATCATATTGGGTCAGGTCAGTAGTCCATCTAGCTCAAAATGCTGCTTCAGGATTTGGCAAATACCATTTCTGCAGGACACAACTGTGGTTTTTAATATTAAATGCAAGTTCCTAGACCTAAGAAGAAACAGTAAATCACACAGCGATTACTTTACTCTAGAATAAGGAGACCCTGAGGAGGATGGAAGAACTGTGGTAATAAGACCGTCAACAGATAGTCAAGGAATGGCAAGAAAGAAGACAGATCACATACATGTAATGAGTTCAGGTCTTCACCACAAGGCAGAATAAAATTTTCATAGCCACCTTTCAAAATAAAAAGCTGAAAGAATTAAGAAGTTCAGAAGAGAATCATATTTTGTATGTCTCTCACTGAAAGGGCATGTCTACAGTACAACCACTGATGATTTACTGGAGAGCACAGATATACACAAATCAGCTTTCTATTTGCATGCCGGTAAATAGCACGGTCATGCTCAGGCAGCAGTAAAAGCCAAAGAAGCCGTCCATGGGTGTGCCTGGGAGCTCACACTGACTGCCTGGGTGGTCATATTACCAACAGTACCCAAGCTAGCCTAGTACACACATAGCTCTACATGGCCTGCACTAGCTGCTGCTATACGTGCCTACAAAAAAAAGTCTGTTTAGTTTACGGGTGTCTAGGAGTCATACTACCATGTATATGCAGGAGGTATATTCATAACTTCAACTGAATAAAGGCAAGCAAAGGCCCAAGATTGAAAGCTGGAAGTAAAGTAATTCAAACTAAGAGGAAGGTGTGCATTTTCAAACATGAACATTATTGTCCAACAAAAAAAAAAATAAATCTTTAGAGGGTGCTTAACTGAGTTGCTGTTACCTGACATCTGTAAATCAAGACTGGAACTCTTTTTTTAGAGATACAGCATGACCCAGACCAACACTTTGGGCTTGCAGCAGAATTTATGAGTATTACTCTAAAACCTGTTCTCTGTGAGAAGCGATGCCAGATGACCAGAGTAGTACATGATACTTTTAGCATCTAGGAACACAACGCTTTCTCTGTTCTT
Source organism: Pterocles gutturalis (assembly GCF_000699245.1). Taxonomy (NCBI): domain Eukaryota; kingdom Metazoa; phylum Chordata; class Aves; order Pterocliformes; family Pteroclidae; genus Pterocles; species Pterocles gutturalis. The sequence goes on along the minus strand of NW_010143635.1, from coordinate 31,374 downwards.
ATGAGTGCTGATATTACTTTATTCCCCTGGTATTTCTCAGTCTTCCTAGGAGCAGTTGTTCCAATGAAGGAGGAAAGCAAAGAGGCCCTTGGACTCTTTCTTGGTTACAGCCAGTTACAGGTTCCAGCAAGGTGATCAGTACAGCATGCTGCACCATTCACAAAAGATAACCTCTATCCATGCAACTCAGAAAATTGTGGCAGGAAATATTTGGGTAAAGAGAGAGAGGCCAAACAGGGCTGACATACACAAACCAGTAGCAAAATATTTACATCTAGGTTCTGTTTACTGGCTGTACCTTTCAAGATGGACCAAGAGAAAAAAAGAGCCTCTTATCTTCTATTTACAATATATCTTCTTTAAAAATTATAAATTGTTTCAGCTGGAACTGTCAGCACTATGCTGACAATGCTTAGTTTTATTGATTTTGTGATGGAACATTATCTGTTTTGCTGAAGGTTTTGCAGAGCTGTTTCTAATCCAGTGATAGATGTTGGCAAACTATCCTTAGGAATTTTAACATTCTGACAGTTCCTGCAGTTGGAATATAATTAATTAAAAAAAAAAAAAACCACTCTAGCAAACTGCTTAGTGGAACAAGACTATGGTTTCAGTCATTTCATTACAACCTTTGACTAACAAATTGGAATGAATTTGTAAGGATACAAGAGGAGATTATTTTGGCATTTATATATCCGGAATGAGAGAAACATGCAAGATAACTCTGTGTTCCAACATTTAACCCATTGTGTGCAAGAGACCCATTTTATTACGTCTGGGATTACTAGTTCTCCTTTTTTGTTTTTCCTCTCTGACTGCCTATATTTACCCTCTTCTGTCTCTCTTGAGACTCAGTATGAATCTTACCAATAGCTTGGATTATAATGAGTAAAATTGGGAACTACAAAACAATCTTTTGCTTTGTAGCAAAAGAAAAACAGGAACAACAACAACAACAACAAAAAAAAAAGGTAGGAAACAATATTTTCATACAGAGCTGAACTACTTTGATTTGGTTTCTGGTATGGTTTCCCAAAACAAGCAACAGAAATTACTCCATTTGAGCAAATTAAAAGTTGGCTGGGCAGAGCACAAGGGAGCAGGCCACAAGAAATAAGGGCAGGGCTCTGAACAATGAAAGCAGTGAGATGTTGGATTTTGTCGCACTAAGGCTTGCTTTTCAAACCATCTGCTCTCCTCAGGGGCAAAGTTTAAAAAGTGACCCCTATTCGTGACTGAACCATATAAAATACAATGCCTATGCACATGCTTTTTAATTTAAATCAGTGATGAAACAGCAAAACATCTGCCAAAGAAAAAGGCTGTACTGTGCTTTACACCCTTATGTTTTCAGTTAAAGGACTTTCTATCTTAACAATCCTACTTGCAATGCTGCAAGTATTCTCTAAACTAAAATAGAGATAACTAGTGTATTTGGTATGTGGGAAAGGACCTTATGTACTTTGTTTGAGATGTCACCTCTCCTTTTTATAATGAAACGAGACACAGCACTATAAAAACAAAATATTTATGTTGCTTTATATTTGATTTTAACTGTAATTTAAATAAGGTTCTATAAAGCCAAAGCTGCTGATGGCTCTGGGATTTGCAATTATACTTGGCAGCAAACAAATAGGAACTATAGGAGTGAAGTGCACAGCAAGACAAACTGATGCATATAAGCAAAGGGCAAAAAGATAACTAAGAAACATTTTATCAATGAACAGTAAGAAAGAACATGTATATCTTGCCCTGAGTCCACCCTTCATGGATTAAATAGAAAATGAATATTTTGGAACTGTTCAGACAGACTGAAAATTACTGTGGGAACATTAGATTCTTAAAATTTCTAGCTAAGAAAACTTCTATGGTATCTTCTTGGTTTTATCTTAATTTCGTAGCATGTAACTATTCCAGATGAGAATTTTCCAACTTTTCAACTGATTAATGGGCATGTCTGTTAGCAAAGAGCTACTGAACAATGGATTATTATTTTTAAACACTTTAGAAATTCTATAGATGTAAAAAGCCATCCTGCTTCAGCTTCATTTCCATACAAGTACACAAAGCTAGCTGCCAATAAAAATAAATTATCTGGGAAGCAATCAGAAAACCTCACAAACATTAAATAAAATGCCATAAGGTACTGTACCAGGAGTACCATACCATAAGGCACCATAAACACTGAAATATATTGTATGTCAAACTGTGCTAGGAAATACGCTTCACTAACACTCATCAAGGAGCAGAAAAAAAACCCCCAGCTTCTCTTTCCCTAATCCTTAAAGAAAGCGTTCTATAAATAGGTATTTTTAAAACCCTAGTATATCACTGTTATTCCAATATTTTAGTATCACTGCTCATTTATAGTATCTGACTTGCTTCCTAAATACATGCAATGAAATTAATATTTAGAACTGTCTAAATTCTGACTCAGAAGGGAAAAAATTCAATGTTAGGTTGAAATTAAGGTTGGACTCTTCCTAGAACCAGTCATAGCTTTCTTAATTGTTACCTATGCCTTCAATACTCAATCTAAACAATCTCCAAATCCTTTCTCTGAACATCTGCAAATATTATCAGTCCTATTGATAACATATTCTGAGTTTGATCTTCGTCTGCTGAGATAAAATACCCAAGACAGATGATGGAGTTACACAAATGAAAGTTTAAACTGAGCTGGGGATGTCAGGATGGGAGAGAAAAGCAAGATGACATCAGTTCCACTACTAATGCCCCACATGCCACTACCACAGTATCAGCCAACGCTTGTACATCGTGTGATGGGGGTTGATCATACAGTCCTACTTTGAAAAGGGTGTGATTTGATGTCTAAATGGCAAAGCCTCAGATGGGGAGAAATTGGATGCACTGTTAGCACCTTCAAATAGTGAACATGAACACGGGCATACGCAGATTTGCGTAAACTATCTTGTCTTAGACCCTGTCCTGTATTAGTACGAAACGAGCAGAGGTTCCTATGTCCCCTCCAATGTTAAATACATCCCCACCTATTTCCCCTCAGCAATGTTTTGTATTTCAATATCTATAAAAATTAAATATACACATAAAAAAATAACTAGCAGGACCATAGCTTTGTTCTGAAGGAAAGTTAAGACTGTGCATCACCACTTCTCCCATGTGGACTATGAAAAAATGTTCAAGCAAAAAAACCAAAAGCCTAAAGTAAAATTATATCTGTGTCCAGGTATTCCACCTCGCTGGGAGCTCCCTGAACCCTAGCTACAACATAAGGACCCATAGGTGAAGGCAAATATGTTGGACCCTTGCCAGCAAATGAGATTTGATACCTTACACAGTACTCCTGATGCAGCTTCAGTATGATATTTGGGATTAGATCCTTCATTTTAACAGAATACATCCCCCTAAGAAAACATCCAGGCACCTGAGCTGCAAAATTTGGGCCAGTGTGTCCTCAATTCCTACTGACCTGTAAATTTCCAAATAAACTTTGATTTAAAATGCCATCTTTTTTCCTTTTTGTAAAAACAGCTGCCTTGAGAAGAGCGATGTTAAAGTGACTTGCTGCTTCAGAAAAAAATCACTTGCTAACATCTTCATTAAACAATTGTATTTGAATACCTAACAGCTATTGTAAAGTTTCTGTTGGATTTTTTGGATTCCGTTCAAAGCAGAAGTTATTTTGCTTCTTTAATGTTGGTGGTTCCCTGACAGCTTACATAAATACTCCAAAGGATACAAAGGACTTTAAAGTAACTTTCAGGAATTGATTTAAATGGAACAGCAGTGAGAAAAAAATGAACTTGCATGTGAAAGGTTTGAATCTTCTGACACACACTTCTTTGCATTTGCAAGTAGGTTGAATACTGCAATTGAATAACTGCATGGAAAGAAATGAAATGAAAGATATGAACACTTCCATTAATTTTTTTTTTTTTGTGTCTTCCAGCGATAATAATCTAACAAGGCTACTTTTTTCAATCACATCTCATTAGTAAATGAAAATAGTCTTTTAGGATTTCCTTAAAATGGAGATCAGGAAAATGGTAAAGTCAGTATCGGAATTCAGTACTGCTGAAATTGGCCATGCTTACTTATTAATAGCCATCACTACCAGACAGAGAAAAGTAGCTTTGTTGTCATTTCAGCATGATTATTTTTCCCATAAGATTTTGATTTACCCTCACAATGATTTTCAACAAAAAGGAAAGTATAGGGAAAAAAAAAATGGGCTTTTATAAGCAAAAACGTAGCTTCTAGAATAAACTTCCCTAAACAAGACACTGTTTTTCAGATTTCATGTCCTTGATTAAATCCCAAAGATGACACATTGCAGAGCATCAGCATATTTCTTCATTAAACCAAAGGGACATCCTGAAGATATCCTCGTATTTTATTTTTGCCTGGCTAGACCCTGGGATCAGCAAAATATGCAACTAGCGTAACCTTGACCACTGCCTTGCACATTCAACAGGGAGTTGGGTTTTAAATAGCATTTTCCCTGAAGTTATCTGTGTCAGTTTTTTGCCATTTTTATGTGTTTAGACTGTTAACTACACAAATAATTTGCTAATGGCTCACTGCTGCTTAGCTGTAAAATACTACGTTTTACTCTTAATTTTCTACACAAAAATAAAAATCAGTAAAAGTCTTTCCAAACACTCAGTACAAGCTTGAGTAGTTGGGGATAGGAGACAAAAAAAAGAAAGAGCAAGAGAATAAGACAACACCTGAGGCCAGAGTCTTTATGTTCAAGTAAACCCCGGGATAGAAGGTACCAAACAGAAATTACATCCCAGACAATTCCTGAATCAGAAGAATATTGGTTATCAAAGATGTATTCCTACCCACACACACACCAAAAAAAAAAAAAAAAAAAAAAAAGCTCAATGCAATACAACAATAGCAGAAAAAAAATTAATAATTCATTTCTGGAGAAACGAGCTATGCATCACTAAGGGACAAAATGCATGTAGTTTGACAGAAATACAAACATCATAAGAGGTCATTTCTCTGACAAATTATGAAACCGTTTCTTTGACTTTTGAAATACTGCACTTTCCATTACACCTATGCACATGAACCAAAATATTTCAAAATGTTTTTTTCACAGAAATAAAGGCGAGGGGGGGTGGGGGCAGTGTAATCAGGAAACATGAAGCTTATTGCTCAACGGCTAGAAAATGCAGAGGGGCTTAAGCCACACTCTCACCAACTGAATACGTATTTAAACAAATCATCTCCAGGGAACCAGCACAAGACACATTCCCAAAATTGCCAAAGGCCCAGCAATGGGTGCTCCTGCTTGTGGTGGAACAGGCTCTGGGTCAAGGTCCCAGCTGCAGTAAAGCCAACAAAGTATTTGAGCCAGTGTCTTCCCTATCTTCAAAAACAAGTCCCTGGGATATGAATCTTCTCACCAGAAGTCCATCCTGAACCTAGGAAGTTTTGAGCCAGGGAAACCTTGTGGAAATATTTGCTAAAAAAAAGAAAAAATCCAGGTCTCTTCCGTTTTTAAAACACTTCATGAAGATCCCAGAGAGTTCTTATTATCCCAGAGGAGCTAACATTTTAATTTTTGTATATGAAAATCCAAGAAGAATAAAGACCAAGAAAAGTCTCCACTTGTTTGGAAGGCTAAGTAATTATAACGTGTGTGTGTGTGTTAACGTGCGTGTTTCTTTTTGTTAGCCTTGAAAATGAAATCAATAGAAATTGGCAACTGAGGAAATTTTGATTCCAGCAAAGTTAGTTTGTAAAACAACTCTTTAGAAATGAACGCTTCCTGTACAACTTCTACTAATAGTAAGGGAGCATGTAGGGCTAACAGCATAACAAGCTGAAAACAAGCTCTCACAGATATTAAAAGAAGATGCCAAGAAGGAGATCTGGACACTTGTCTGAATTCAGATTCTCACTTGGCAATATTCTGAAGGCAAACCTAATTAAAGGTTACAGTTGGCTATGTTGCATTACCCAGATATTAGAGACTATAATTGTTCTAGACCCAGGCAAGCGTTTAATTTCTACAAAAAATATCCCACAGCTAAATTAAACATTTTTCTATTTAAGATAGTGAGCTTAACACCCACTCAAATAAGAGAAAAAAACAGAAAAGGTAACTGGATGAAGAGCAACGTAACAGTTTGAAAACTTTTGCTAGTTCAATTCCCATCGTGATACTTAGCGTGAAGCTGACAGTACTACCAAATGCAGAAGTACATTGTATAGAGAAAACTGATTTCTCATCTGAGAAATATGAGATATGTTTCTACTGTCTTTTGTTTCTGAACAATTAACACAACACTGGTTAGGCATGTTCTGAAATTGTGTACCTAACACCATTTTTAATAGTCAAGACTGAAATGAGACTAAGCTTAACAGTGAAGTTTCACCTTCTGTTCAATGGAGTAGAGGAGTGAACATTACTGTGGAGCGCCAAACACATTCAATTAGTTTCTTTGCCCAAGTGGATCTTAATTCAAATCCTCCACCTCTCAAGATGCAGGTTATCTTTTTGGGTGAGTTCCTCTCATTCCCTGCTGCAATGAATGCTAAGAACTCTGTCCAAATAGAGCAGGAAGGAATTAGGCCATGAAGCTCAAATCCAGTCTATTTATAAATCGTAAGCCCACCAGACTGCTGAGCAACTCTCCAGTCCACTGATTTTTCCCGAACTGCCTGAACCTGAAGACACCAAAAACTATTAGACAACTCAAAGTTCTGGAGTCAGGCATTAATGTCCTGAGCTGAACCTCCATGATCTGATTTTAGCATACAACTACCTGAACCTCTCTAAAATCTCCCAGAGACACTTGGAAATTCAGATTTGGTCAGGACTATATTCTTTGGTGCTGATGCCCCACTTTTCCGTAGCAGTGTAATGATCAGATTGCTCACACTGGGAGTAGGAGGCACTGGATTCAAAGCTCTGAACAGTCTGAAGGAACCAAATCTGTATTTTCCATGTCCCGGGAGAATGACTAACTCCCTGCCTCCAGCCTGATGACTGTGAGTTTCCAGACTCCACTCCCTGCAACATGCATATATTTTTTACAAGAGATCTTCAGTAGACAAAAAGAAATATTGTGGGTTAGCTGATGTCTGATACTACAATCACGATTTGATGCACAGTGGAACTATTTTGAAAATAGATTACTTTCTTATGACTTCAAAGATCCTAGAAGGAAAAAAAAAATTCTGAGATATTAGGGAACAAGAGGGAGAAAAATGGTGCTTTACTATAGGATTGGATGTGGTCCGAGGACATTTGACAAATTAACTCCTGACAAGAATTTTTTGGGCAGTTGGCAAGGATTAGCTTTGTGTGTTCATGCACATAGATCAAAAACATAGGTGTCAGGAATCTGCCACTGGAAATTTTAGGTATTGACCTGGATTAGTGCCTCCACCGTTACCTGGGAGTTTCAAGGATCTCAGCCGCAAATAGTGTCCTAACACTTAAATCTTTGTAGACCTAAATCTAGCCAGGTGCTCATCCCCTTATTGTAATTTCCCCAAGGTCAGCCTCAACTTTCACATTGATCAACTGGTTGTCCAAGTGAAAAAACACAGTAAATGCCTGGTTTCAACTAACAGTTCATGCTGAGACAGCTATTTGATTTTGCTGTCTTAGAGTAAAACTTTTAGAGTTTTTCTGTTTGCTTGAAGACAAAAGGCTTATTTACACACAGATTTCATATCTCTAACGTATACTTGCATTCCCAGAGTATGACTATGTTTAGAAATTCAACTATGTAAATAAAGTGTCTTAAACAACTCTGGATCCCTGAAGAATGCATCTTTACAGATAAATCGATGTTTTTGTTATGACCCAGCTGGACATTTTTCACCTGAAGTCGTGCAAAGTAGATCCTATTTTACTTTGTACATCCTCAGCAAAATTCTCAGCTGTATTTTGGCTGCGTGATATTTGCTAAGAGTGACAAAGAGGAAGAGGCAAAAAAAGTTGCTCTGTTTTCAAGAGGAGGTGGAAGCCGCAGAATCTGCCTGCAACAGTCTACATTTTCCAAATGTCTCCATGTCACATGTTGGCTTTTGCACTGTTAATAAGGAAGCATGTGTGAAACAGAAGAAAGCTACAAACACATGTACTGCCCCTTTATCAAAAAGTCAGCATTCTGTGAGCCCAATGGTTTGAGTCACTATAGATTAAAATAGAAGATTCTCAAATAACATGCATTTGTCAGGCTGACAATTTCAGAAGAACACTGTACTAAAACTGAGCCATCCAACACAACTGAAGTGTATACTAACACACATAAATTTTAGTGTATTTAATATGAAAAACAAGGTCAAAACCAATATGAACTTCAAAATTCATGGTTAGCCATGATACACCATATGTCTTCCACCACCTAGCCACAACAGGGTGCCCTTTAATGACTCTGCTAATGTGCTCTTTGTGTCTAAGTGCTGGAGGACATATGGTATGTTTCACTTGTAACCATGAATTTCATGTCTTAAATGCTTTCTGTCAAAATTCAGATGTCCTTTTAAATATATATATGTGTATATATTTGAATTCATATGCTGGTATTGTCACCTATTTGAATCCCTACACCATTCCGTATGCATCATCCTGCGATATATTTATACTCCATTTCAGGAGCAAACTGATAAAAGATTGAAATCTATTATATTCTTATTGCACAGACATATTAAAAACAAACAAAAACACATCACCACCTACTTAATGACCTGGAAGAGGGAGGGACAGGCTTTTAAATCACCAGTTATAGAAAAATGACTTTCGGTTCCAAACTTTATGGCTGAGCTTACACAAAGGAATACTAAGTGAATCTACTGTTCTTCTGCTTTATTCTTTAAGATTGTATCAGAGAGCAGCAGCTTTGCAATTTATTGCCATGTGCTGCTGTCCATTAATAGAGAATATTTTTAATATATTTTTTCATTTCAGGTTAAAAAGCAAGAAGGTTTTGTCAGTCTCTTCAATTCTTCTGCAAGTGACAGTTCAGATAGGAGCCGATGAATGAAAATGCCATTCTGATGTGCCTAATGCATTGTAGGCAGCAATCAGATCTTTGGTATAAACAAGGTGCAACATGGGCTTCAGTCTTCCT
>NW_010143635.1:0-22270 GCF_000699245.1 Pterocles gutturalis | reverse complement strand
TAAAAGGTGTCAGTGTCTAGACAAAGAGGATGACATCCTTTAAAGTGCCTTTGGAAATTAGACAGCGATTCAATGCACCCCAGACTCAGATGGCGGTGATGTGCCTGATGTACGTACAGTCAAGACAATTAAGTTACATTAATCACATTCCGAGTCAATTACAGTTCCAGAGAGATTTGGGATTTGCCTTATGTAGGAAGAAGGCTCATTTTACGTTCCAGTTACAACAAAGAATTTCTCAAGCATCTCCTGCGTTGTTCAGGGGTTTAAATCAGAGGCAGCTACTGCACCAGCCGCTGAATTCTACAATGTTTCCTCCAGTCCCCCATACATTTTAATAAAAACTGCAGCCCACAGACTTCAAATACTGCTGCTCAGACTGAACAGATCAAGATCAAATATTGTGGTGGAAAACGTAGGCTTAAACAGCACCATGCCTTTTTAAAGGTTAGGAAACTTACAGACTGTTCAGTTTTACAGTAAATAGTAGTCAGCTAGAAAGCCAGAAATGTAGCTCTGTGGTGGGTCAAGTTTACTTTTCAAGCTCAATGCTGCCTGCTGCTACTTTTAAATAAACTTGCATTCTGATGCTCATCTTTGATCTGCAAACAGATATGAAATGCACTTCCTCACGTGGAGGAATCTTATGTACAAACTGGAATCCCAGCATTTGGCTGTTCTTACTCTGCACAGCATAAATAAGCCCTCGATCTAAACCAGTTTCTGAAAAGGACCAAAACAAAATAATCTCAGAATTAATCATAGGAAGAGAAGTGTCAGACTCAAGGACACAACTAGCTTCTCCTCTGTAGATGGCTAATATATTGGCATTTGTATACCACTGTGAATGATTATGAGGGCTACTGTCCTTTTTTGCTGTTTTTTTCTCAGCTTTTGAGCTCCATTAGAGACAAAGGAGCAAAAGAACTATGGCAGGAAGAGATTAAGTTATTGGGGATTACGTGGGCAAGTTCCACACACTCTTCCATAAAATGAAAACTCTCCATAGCCATTTATGAGTCAGTTTGCTTGAAACTATGCCAACTGAATTATAGCTGTTTGGTACCAATCTGCTGAAATCCACAGGATAAAGCAAAATGTTTACAAGATAATGCAGCTCACTGCCCAAGATGGCTAATGGTACATACAACTGAAGAGTCACAGCTATTCAGGAAAAAAGCAGACAATGTGCTGTAAACAATTTTCTATGAAACAGTTTTTAAAACACTGCCCAAGGCAGATAAAACCACTAGAGATTATAAAAAATTGTCAGAAATTGCAAGTTCATACTTTCAGTAACCCTCCAACTGGCCAGTATCTTTCTACTATTACATTCAAAAAAATATTCTGTTTACGTAGACAAGGAGCTTGGTTTTCGTATTTGCAGCTTCTGAAGATGGTCCGAGCACAGCACAAGGCCAACCTGTGAGGTCAAATTAATTACAACTGTGTCTTGTTAAAGTTTGTATATTGGAAAACTGCAACTATTCTGAATTCATACACAGCACAATAAAATGCCATTCAAAGTGGAAAAACAGAATAAACTATTTTGTGGAGGATTAATTAATCTCAAACAAATCACAATAGATAACTTTGAATCAAAGTCTCCCTATGGAAGATCAAGGATTATGCTTATTTTAGCACTGGGACAGTAGGTCAGATTTCTTCAGACAAATGTAAGCAGCAAAAACAAAACCAAAATGGAAAATTTGGGCAGACTTATCATGTACTATTATTATACCTGGAAATAACAAAATTTAAAAGTTTTGGCTTAGAAATATGACTTTTACCTTTTAAAAATATTTTTAGCAATGACTGCATAGGACAGAACTATATACCAATCTCTGTCTAAAAATTATAGAAAGTTTTAAGTTTCACAGGTTTTCCTGGCATATTTCCATTAACAACTTGGAGTGCTGAAATGCAGTGAAGCGACCACACATATTAAAGCATGCTCAAACACTTACACATGCAGATCAATCAAATTAACTATGTTTATTAAAAGGACACCTAGAAAATGAAATTATACAGAGTATTTCAGTGTTGGGCTCCTCATTTAAGTCAATTTAATAATGAAAACAGTTACATCTCTTTATCTTGACTGTCTCTGTTCAACAAATGTCCTATCAAAATCACCAGCATTAGCTGGGGGCAATGTTGTTAGCTTTCTACAGTCACACATTAAATGGATTTGGAGGATGAACTCTAACTGCTGGCAAAGGTCTTCTTCTGCCAGTGAAGAAATCCATACTGAGCGGATACTTTGGGAAATTGTTCCGTCTTGTACTTTTTTCTCTCCTGTAGGAAACAGCATTCTCAAGATACCAGCTCCTTATTGCTCATAATTTCTAAACTCAAATCTAAAAGACTCAAAGCAGAGATGCAGATTACATTCCAACTTTGTAAATTTACTATTTGCGAGATTTATTTTACAGATGTGCTTGCAAAGCAGACACAAAAGTATTTGTACAAGCTTCGTGTTTTCTCATCTTTGACAAAATGTAGGCTCCATTAAACAGGACAGAAAAGCTCCTTTTCCTTAAACAATATGCTTCTGTGGTTTTGGTTTGACTTTATATCAATGACTACATTGCATCAGCTACTGAACAAGAATTAGAAGAAATTAACTGAGCAAAGACCTGAGTGGTCACATCTGCATAGACAGAAACAAGCAAAATTATATTTAGACAGGAGAATACCTTCAACTATCATCCTACTTACAGTGAGAAAAGTTTGGATGGCCTGTTACAGTGGAAAAAAAAAAATATTGTGCCTTTCAGCATTAAAGACTTGAGTTAGTAGCTGCATCTTTTTTTTTTTTATTTAGGTTTGGGGGTTGAGCTTTTTCTTTTTCTTTGTTTCATTAGCTGTTAAACATGAGAAGATTTTTTTTCTCTCTTTTGTCCAGAAAAAAGAAGCTCCCTTGTGGTTGATTTTCATCCAGTTTCTTCATGAAAGAACTATCAAAGAAAGTTACAGTGTATATTACTTTTCATTTCAGGAGGATTTCAGCAATCCCTAAACCTCCAACGGTATCTTCTTGACAACATAATCTCTTTGTAGTGGTAGCTAAATTAAACCAAACTGTCATCAATGAAAGCTCTCAAGAGTAACTCAAGGATATTCAGCACACATGATCTATAAAAATACAGTAACCAATCTTTAAAAAACACCATTTAAGGTAGAAAGCTTAATTAAAGACCACAGTCTTCAAAGGACATCTTTATTTAATATTTATTTTTGTCTATTCTTATCTTTAAAATGTCTTAAAAACTGTTCATTTGAAGTCTAACTTCAAAAATAACTTCTTCACTTGCAAAAAACACTCCAAAAGACTGTAAACTTTTAGAAAAAAACAACTGTTGTTGAGTTGAGCATAAAACTAACTATAAAATACCGCAAATTACATTTTCCATACCCTTAGGGTAACACCCAGACACTTACATCTATACAAGCATTTCCATGAGATTACTTTTCTTAATGTATGCACTCCTATTTCCACAAGCCCATTCAAATACTGAAATATATGTGCATATTCAAGCCTGGAGCCTATACGTCCCTCTGGATTCCTTGCAGACCTACATAGCTAAAATGACAGACAACATATTTTACAGCCCACGTCCAGCTCTAAGATGTATCTATTCCAGACACTACCTGACCTCAGCCATTCCTTAAAAAAAAAAAATAAATAAAAATACACCTTTATCTGAGGACTGGGTTATTAGAAAGCAGAATAAACTCTTCTTTTGAAAGTATCATAAAAAGTGTAACGATGCATCCCATGTCTGTCGCATCTTCCCTGTATCACAGCTCAACAAAAGCGCACCACATCTTCACATGGCTTGTTCTGCAAGCTATCCGTGAAATATTGAATAGGGCCTTTTATTCTCACAGCCCTTCGTGGACTACACCAAGGAACCACAAACCCTCTCTGCTCCCTCTGCCTCCAACAGCTGCGTTCCTACTGAGCAGTGAAAAGTGTTTAACAAACTCTGCACAAGTACCGTGGCTTTCCCATGGCTGGAACAGAACCGGGAAACTCATTGCCATACAGCTGAGTGGGGAATGATGTTATTCAGTCCTGCTTAACACCACCTTTGTGAAAGAAGTATAGTAGCAGATTTTTATTTCCACAAATTGAAACAGAGGAAGGGAACAGGTACGATATAAATTTTGCTTTGACTGCGTACCTCACTTAACAAGCTTTTACACTCGGCGAAAACCTCAAATGCTTGATAATGGGAGTAGCATACAGATCTGGGCAGGACAGAATATCCGACCACAAAATCCATGTCTCTGCAGTCTGCCAGCTCATAATTCAGATACTGCCACTTTCATTTAGTTTAAAGTTAAGACAATGTGAAACATACTTTGCTGAACCAGGAAAAAATAAAAAGCTCTGAATTTCAGTGAATTTTTTGCCAGCTCTGTGCATTTTCCATTCAATTAAAAAAATATGGCTATATTAAAATATCAGTAATATTTGTCTTTGCAAAACCTACCTATGGTATTTTCCATGCTCTTAGTAGAGAATGGGATATATACAGTGATAAAGTTTACTACTAAATGTGATAAAATGACTTCCATATAGAGAATCCCTAAAACAATAGATATCAATTACAAAGCCTGATAAATGTAAAATCTCCAACACTACTATTGTGATTTTCACTCCTAGTTGTCTAAGGCCAGAAAGACAAATCCATTATAAAGCACCTACAGATTTTGAATACCAATTTTACTACAATAAATGCAGCTTTCTGATTGAAAATCAAATTCCTTGTTACTGTCTAAACACATAGCTTTAAAGTAACAGTTTAGAAATGCTAGTTTAGAAACAATTTACCTACATTCTTAACTAAGCAGTGGTTAATAAGATGACACAGTCCCAAGATCACCTTGAATATAACAGTATGCAAAACAAAGTGGGGATGAATACTATTTGGAGCAACATTAGATATCACTGCTTTACGTTTCTCTGTTATTCTTCAGGGTTTGTTTGGTTTTTGTTTCTTTTTGTTTTAAATTAACATATGAAAAATGACAGACGAAGCTTCTTGGACATTTTGTTACCAGACATCAAAACTAATTTGTATGCTGTCTTGCTTTGTGGTTGCAGCTACTGGTTTTTCAGAGACATGGACACACTTGTCACCATTATGAGTAGAACCGAACTCTGGCAATCTCCAAAACACAATAGGATACGTTTGGTTAAGATGAGGGACCAAAACAAAGATGAGATTTTATTGTCCCATTGGTAGGAAAATAATTCAAAAAATGAGAGGCAGAAATATGCACAATCCGTCCAGAGTGGGCTGTTCTGGAACACCTGCCACCACCCAAGGAGTAAGTGTTGGGTGGATGCAGCACCCTGAACTTCCAACTTTACTCAGCTATGTAGGTGACAGCTATTTAATGAAACAGCACTGTAAGAGCATGAAGTGAAAATTCCGTATTGGGTGTTGTTAGTGTATTGTGTCTTCCATGTGACTGATGGGAAGCAATAACTGTTAAATGGTATCAATCAAGTATAATGACTTCCTACTGATGCTGTCACCCGTATCTAAGTGTTAGTTGCTCTCCCTATGCTCTGCTATTCACAGCTGGGGAACATATAGCCAATGTCTGTCAACCTGAGGTTATCTCTGAACTGTTGTCACCTAAAGTCATATTTAGACATTGCAGCACATAAAATACCTTTTTCTCTCTCATCAACACTTTGTATTACAGTGTCAGAGCTCAACAGGATATCATACAAAGGATCCTTGCTACCCAAATTGGTTGGGGAGATGTCAAAGTCATTTTGCTGCAACCAAATGAACATGTTTATTTACAGACAAAATAACTGAACATATATTTATCACAGTTTTGATTCAGTACTCATCCTTTCTTCAGGAACAAACAAAAGCTTTTATCTTGGACAGCAATGCAGATACTAAAAGCAATAGCAAAAGAACATTATCCTAAAAAGATCTGTCTTAAAATTCCATCCAGAATTTAGATAATAAATTACTTGAAAGGGCAAAAAGAATACAGTCATATTCATTTCTATGTTAGAAGTAGCCCCACAGCACAAATTTTATTTTAAATAAAAAAGAAATACTGTAAAAGTTAAATAATTAAGAAGAATCTTCAAGCCTTAGTAATTGGAAGGGTCCCAAAATCCCTTTGTGTTTCATGCTGAGATGCACAGAGAGTTGTTCATATTTAATTGAAAATGTATTAACATTACAATTTCAAAGGATCAAAAATAAAGGGAGTTTCCTGAAAATTTAAACTAGGCTTTCAGTGTTTCCTGTTGTGCAGAAGAAAGATCTATTTTTAATGGAATAAACTGTAGAAAAGGACCTAAAGAGGGCAATTTCTCCGTTCTTCAGGGAAGCTGGTGGGAAGTAAAACAGTATATAATTAGTTTTGGTGGGTTTTCTTTTCAAATATATTTAAAACTTTGTGAAGGTTAATGCTCCCACACAGCTGCATTCAAACACAAACTTTATCTGAATGGTATTTTCACTAATTTTAGATCCTACTAATTTGAATTTACAAATACTAAAGACTACTCCTTTGAAATCCTTAAAAAGGTTTACACTTTCTTTTTCATGTTTTATAACTCTTGCTTATTGTAAGATTGCATATTCTTTTAATGTTAATTATTTTTCCTTCTTGATAGATCATGGATATCCATATAGCCTCAAGAGAAGCCCTTGATCATATATATAAAAACATATATGCAAACTAATTTAAAAAAAAATCTCAAAAAAAAAATCTTATTTCTGAAAATTAATATTCCCAGGTGGGTATTTGCAACTAAGGAGAATCCAAGCACATCCAATTTAAAAGAACTGTTGAGAAGAATTGCAGTCAAACACCCCAATATTTTTGTTTTTAAGCTGGTTTCTTACACCATGTGATATCTGTTAAAAACTGTAACTTCATAACGACCAGTTACCAATTGGTCATACCATTTTGTTAAAAAGTGCAATCAATGAGACAACTGAAATTGGGAAACATCATGCTTACCAAACTACACTTCTACTTCGATCTCCAGTTATCTGAAACCTCAAAAGATCTGATGCGTAAGCCCATTGGACTGCCTTAGATCGATACTGGCAGAGTGAGCAATTGACACTTCTTAACACCATAAATTAAACGATTACATCTATCATTTTTCCTTTATGATTTAAACAAAGTTATGGCAACAGAACACTGCCACAGGATCAATGTCTCCTGCTTAGAAAATAAATTCTTCAACACTTATGCAGCAGCAGGAGATTATTATTGTACAACAACAGTCTATGCCATTTTCTTAATTACATCAGCAACATTAGTACTGCTGTTATGAGGAAGAATTACTGAGTTTCTCTTACAACACACTTCCTTCCATAACATTCTTGTATTCCTTCAGAAGGGGCAAGTGCTATCGCTTTAAGATGGTGTTGGTTTATGAGAACATAAAATGACCAGAGAAATAGGCAAGGACATCTACCCAGGATGCAAAGAGCAGGCAGAAGCTGATCTATGCTGCTTAAACCCCACATTGGAGCTGGTCAGCAAACAGCAAGGGTGCGGACAAACCAATTTGTTGCACAGACACATCCACACCTCATTAATGGGGAAAGTCTTCTCTTCAATGACTCTTTACACATCTGACATGCACACAAGCAGAAGGATGCCTTAGGAGCTGCTCTCTGTGATCCCCTCTACAATCTACACATGAACCCTATCCATGTATTTATATTCTTTTTAAAGCTGTGCTAGAACACTGGGACAAGCATCTAAGGAAAGCATGTGGTGCACCTTGAATGTATGATAACAACTCAAGTACGTGTTCTCACACCTGTACTACCCATCCATTGATATTTCTCCAATGCATTCCCACGGTTCTTTTACCCATGTGTCTGTTCAGCCCTACCAACTACTGATTTTTCCCACTCACTCCTTATTCAGAAGTCACCCCTGCAAATGGAGATGCAGCAGGACAGCATTTCACCTTTTGCTAACAAATACGCAGTCCTGACTTTCTGCTCTGCTTGCTGTGAGCAAACTACAAACACAATGATGCCACTAGAGCCCAACAAAATTTCAGTATCCCACCCTGTAAGGTGCCAATTTTATTTTGGACGTATACATATATTTATGCTCTGAAACTGTAGATCATCAGTGATGTTGACTGCTCACAGGCTTCCATCTACACAGCAATGATAATTTACTTGTTAATATCATACTGCCAAAATCACACGTGATAAATCTGGGAGACACCAGATTTCAGTTACCTTCTTTTAGTATCTGACATGTTCTCCACCATCTAAAGCCAGGGCTAATTCTAATTCTTCATGTTAAGCAGAGAATAGGCTCCTTTTCCACTTAGGTGCTCTGGAACCACTACAGATCACCTCGAGTTTACACGACGATGTTCTCCCTTCTCTGTGTAGCTCCTTGTTTGTAGCTGCTTGTACAGACAAACTGTCTGGGAGCCAGGGAGCCCTGGCTTCACCCATTCCCAACAAAAACCCCTCTTACTGTACTGACACAGGCTTCGTAACATTCAGCCTCCCAGGCTGTTCCCTGCAGTGGCAGACACCTTCTGCTATCCCTAAACAAGGGGACACTATCTTGCTGCTCACTGAGTCTGAGAGAGGTGGATAACGCAGCTCTTAGCTTCAGTGGGATAACTATGCTGCAAGCTGCTGTTGGCACTACATTCTCCCTGATACAAAGAGAAAACCATGAGACTTCATACTTCAAGTCAGTGTTCTGCAAACAGAAGTAATAACAGGCTTTTTATTTAGATGCATTTCATATCCACCAAGCACATATTGCCTTCCTAACACCCCTTTCCTAAAAGTGTCATCAACTTGGAAAAGGTGAACACTGAAAAGGGAAGAAATCAGTTTAGCTCCCTTATATCCATCCATCGTGCTACAGCCTTTATTTACAAGATTATACATGTAAAGATACCATTAGGGTTTATTTACCTGAAAGCCACAACATTATCTGCTAGCAAAGCACCTTATCCTTAAGTGCTCTCCTTCTCTAGCCAAACTAATAACCTGTTTCTGAATTAACCATGATAAAAGGATACAAGACCACACTTGCCACTGTTAGTTTAATGTGAAGTTCTCTAGAAAGCACATCCATCTTGCTAACTCATGCAAGGTATAATAACGTCCTGGACCTGATGAAATTGGGTTTTTAACCTTGACAGTGGGCCCAAATGAAAGACAGAAATAGAGAAAACCTCACATATACTTCTGCAGTGTTTTCCATGGTCCATTCAGACAATAGCATGGAAGACGATATTGGGAAGAACAAGTGAAAATGAAAGTTCCCAGATCATGAGACAGATGCCAACAATGGTTTGGTGCAAGAAAGAAAAGCAAGCAAACCACTTTTTTGAACCAGTAGCCTGTAGATTAAAACCTTCAACAGGTTATACATTATAAATGGCCTTTGTCATATCTATTTAAATAGACACCATGCAAAACTATTGCCACTGTAGCCATTTTAAAGGTATTAAAACAATCCTTTCCCCTCATGTTTTTGTATTTAAATGTATTCTTCATGTAACCTACAACAGAAAATTAAAGAATCAAGGAGATCACCATTTGTCTTGTTTTTCATTTACAAACACCAGACAAATCATACAGATTTGCAATTCACAAACCTCTGGCCTTTTTACCTGTGAAAATTCACAGGGACGTTTGAGAATAATGGACAAATACCTCCACATTTCCCTAGGGGTTAATAAGTAGTTTAAAATGGTAACAACACTGCTGCCTTGCCAAACATTTAATAATTTAAACATAATTTCAAAGAACAGAGTAAAGTAGATATTTATCTCCATAATCAATAAAAATGGAGTCATAAGTTCTTTGTGCTTTATGTGAAATAACTGGTAGTTTCTATCCAGATAGATTATACCAATTTGGATGTTATGCTCCAGAAAAAGGGGTCATGTTACATTTTGATAATTAGATTACTGGAGTAAGAGAAACAAAATATTTTGATCATATCTCATCCAGCAAGTATATCAGACCTCATCCTGAAAAAGCGACAAGTCAAAGCTTCAGCAGAATCACATTACGCTGCTCAGGGATATTAGAGAGGCAGCTTCCATTACAAATTTCTGCCATCACCTAATGAGGCAACAGGCTTTGGGACATAGTCACCTCTCTTAGAATAGCTACTTTTGTCTTTGGCACTTCAAAATGAGGCTATGTAACAGGAGATTGGGCCCTTGGGAACAAGTATGCAATTTCCAGAATTCAGCTGAGACCTCCTGCTTTCTTGGTAATGGAACAGACAGACTGAGCAGGGTCTTGGGAGGAGATTCTTAAAGAGGGTGACATAGTGGAGAGAGAGGCACCTTTCAACTGTTTCCCAAGTTGAATAAGATGTCTCTGTTACTAGGAACTCGGTAAATTAGTTACTGCTTACAAGTAGGAGCTTGTGGAGGTGACTAACGATGAGTGTGACATACGTGATTGGGAACATCTGATGTGACTGAGGCTGTGCTGCTCTGCTCTCAACTACAATACAGTCAGAAGAGATTTTTACTGTGACCCTTTTCTAATACTTCGTAATAAAAAAGAAATTCCATGCTGAAGAATGAAATCAAAAGCTCAGCCCTAACCCTGAGCTAGTTACGTCACCTGAAGCAGCTGAGAGATTGGCTCACTGGGTTACACACACACTCATATCCCAATAAAAGAGATTTGGCAACAGTTATAGATTTCCTAAAGCAAGACTTTCAGTTTATAATGAGTCATGTAGTAGCTGTGTTCTCAGAAATTAAGTACAGTGTAAGTGATACGGCTATTTTGCCAAAGTGGGGTATAAGCTAAGATGAAACATCCAAGTGAATGATCCTATTATGGCCTGTCAGCTGGGTAATTGCAAGAAAAGAAACAAGTGGTTTATACATCTGAGTCATCATCTACTGAACTAAATTATTTGAATGTGAAGGCTGTGAGAGCTCATTAATGAACATGTGGGAGAAACATTCCTAATGTTAGTCCATAAAGACAGGTAAGGCAAAAATTGTCTGTAGAAAAACAAGTTTATGTAAGAAGATTAAATAACCAGAAACAAAATTTGGGTATTAAATACAGAGCTGGAATGGAGAAGAACTGTTTCAAAGACAGTAAGAAAATCAGTTCAGGCAGTGCATTTACCCCTGTCCAGTTCACCTTTATGAATATGTTGAAAGAACAAATGGCTGCAACTAAGAAATACCGGGACTGAGATTTTAGTGGACACTTTTACCTGTTATAAAAGAAAGAAAACCTTTGCCTGCCAGAAGTAAGAGTTCTGATTGTTCCATTAAAGCTAGACAACTATAGTCCAGCCTGTTTTGTAGTCAATCCAGTCTGGTCTCGCTGGTATCTGAATTTTGTATTGAATGCCAGAGGTTTGGAATGCCCCAAATCATTCATTTAGGGCATCTATTAAAGATGTGCAAGCACAGGCCAGGTGCTTGCTGTTTGGCATATTTAAGTGCTTTGCCAAATTGAGTCTGCATAACAAAAGACACAGTCACTTTTCAATCCAACTCTGCACAGTAGAACACACAAGTACATTTAAATCACTTTGGAATTTAAATGCATGCTTATAAAGTGAACCATATTCTTACAAGTTTTGCTGAACAGAGACTTCAAGGAAAGATTCTGAAAAGTCCAATTTATTCATAGTTGCGGCTATGACATTAGATGTCAACAGTTATTTCACCCTCTTAACTCTTGCTGTAGCAGGTTATCGACTTTTACCAACCAAAGTTGGACCAGCACCAATGACAACCAGTTAAAAAGCAATACATCTTTGGCACTAGACATCAACAAGCTTCACCACTACCACACTTAACGATTAAAATTATACCTTTCTTGTGTACAGTCACCTGTCATTTGAAGATGAGACAAAGAAACATTTATTTTTAGGACATGGCCGTCTGGAAATTACACATCATCATTCAAGTGCTGCAAGCAAACTTTTGGAGATACCATTGTCCTGCTGGTAGGCCTCACAGTTATGGTTTATCTTAGGGTCTAGGCATGCTGTGATCTCAACCCAACTGGTTTGGAATGCCACAAAGAAATAAATTAACACGTGAGAAATGGGTCAACAACAACAGGAAATGAACAGCATGGTGCAAGCCGAAACGTTTTTTTTTTTAAAAAAAAAAGAGTACAGAAGGAGAAGGTGGTGAAAGATGCCTCCCCACAGTAGACAGACTTGCTTGTGATCAGGGCTTCTCCCAGCTGACCTGCTTCACCTTGAAGCAGTCAACATTTCTCAGCTGTCTCATTCATTTCGCACTTAGAGACATGCTATTCTTCAATAAAAATAAAAAAAACACAGACTCTATACTTTCATATTTCAGCTTCATCATTCAAATTCCAACTTGTCTTCGCTTTGTGGTAAATAACATACGTTCACAGGCTTGTTACTGGTAGCAATAAATTTTAGCAGCTTACCTTGCTGTCTTTTAAGGCAGTTGGTCTGTTATGGGGGAAAACTGCCAGGGTGAAGACATTGTGTCAAGACTGGGTGCATGTACATCACTTGGGTCAATGCTTTACTGTAATGAATTCTACATTCTTTTAACTCTAGAAGTCTCTGTGCAGGTATCATTACAGCTAGGTGATTCAACAATTCCACTTATCTAACCCTTTTATAGTCAGCCTATTCCATACTGTAGCTCAAGCCATTAAACACACACATTTCAGTCTTAGAGCAAAGATGTAGTCATCATACCATGCTTGAGCATGTTTTGAGATAAGTGACACTGGGCCAGCAGTTTTAATTGCCTTGAGTTGGTGAGAATCAGATATAGCCAAACACTGTCACAGCGTAACTGAAAGTGTAATGGGTATCTGAGATAAACAGAAGCACAAACAACTCAGCTGCAAATGAGCAAAATCTGTTCATGAGGCAGTCTTATGAAATAATTGAGCACTTCTGTGCATTATGTTTTCGTCTGGACTATTAGCAATCAGGTTCATCACCCATTATCAGGAATTACAAACCTGATTTTTCATGTACTATGGTGAAAATATGCCCTGGAAACAGAAGCCCATCTAAACTAGATTCCACATCTCTCTCTCAGATTGCTCCAGCTTGTTCCAGAGCTCCCTTCCCTGCATTTCACCCCTGCTGGCAATCTTTAGCTTTGACAAGAGTTTTACATTCGCTAATAACAACACTACTTACCCATAATGCTAACCACAGTGATGAATTCTGTGCTCTGCGCGACCATCCCTGTACTGCTGCTGCTGTGTAGTGTTCCGTAATTGGCCTGTCTGCAGGGGGGACCATGGCTTCCCTTTCAAATGATTTTCCTATAAAGTCTCAGCTCTCGCTAATCGCTCCTGACAAATAACTTCCAGCGCTCCAAGGCTCTTATTTCCCATTCTTAGCAGGAATTGGAAAATATACGTTTCTGCCTGTTAACATCCTAACAAACATTTCAAGCACAGGTCACCAACTCAAACACAGGTCTCTCTCTCTCAGGCAGCTTCCATTCCTGCCACTGCCCCCCTTGCTGGCAGCCCCTCAAACATCTCCTGTACCCATACTGTTCCGAAACACCTGTGGCTCCCAGCTACCCTGTACTCTAAACACTAATTTAAGCCCAAAGAGACAATATATCTCAAAGGTAACACTTCTGTTGATTCAATCCTATATAAACTTGAAAAATCTCACTAGCAAGTTTAAGCATCTTTATTGCCAGGATAAATGTCTTTCATGGCAGCAGCTTGTTTGGCCTGTGATTCAGTGAAGCATAGATCCATATTATCATATTAGGGAATTTCACTGTGAAGAAAATTGTTCATTTATTCAAAAATTATCTTCATAGTATAATAATTTAATATCTCCGTACTAGCAACAGATCCAAACACTCAAATCATTCATAGAACAAATATTTTTATAAAATATTTTTTTTTAACACAGCTATTTATTTATATGGCCTCCATCACCATGGCATTAAACTATTTAGTCCCTGAAGAACTAATTCTCAACCATCTTTCTGGCACTGCACACTATGCTTTATGCATTGGCAATTTAGGAAAACACTGAAGATGAAACAAAAAATGAGCACCAGACCTGGAAGTCATGCCTGTGCCATCTGAGTTTAAGTTCAGAATCTGTTATTAAGAAGCCTTAAAAAAAAAAAAGAAAAAAAAGCACCAACCACCAAAAAACACCACACAGCCCATACTTCAGTGGGCACTATGCCCAACCTCACAGCATGTTCTTACAAACAGAGTAGGCCATTGGGTGCTCAAATTTCCAGTACGGGTGGGCTATCTCGTGCTTTACCATGGCACATGAGTACTACACACCATCATATGCTTGGATATGCACATCATCTGCTTAAAAAGGAGACATTCCACCCACACTGGGATGTGTGTCCATCCAAGAAGGAGCCCTTCCATATGATCTGACATGTATATGCAGTCTTGATACATAGGACATTCACATATAACATGAGAAGAGATGCTGACATTTCAGTCCCAAGAGATGACTTGCAGCCACTTGAGGAATCTCCGTGCCACCTCAAGGAAAGCAGGTAGCAGAGAGCAAGAGAGCCAGATCCGTTTAATGACAGAGGAAGTGGGCAACACTGATTTAAGCTATTTAATAAGAATGTATTATGGTAAAAATCTTATAAGTTCAGAAAATAACTAGAACATAGTTGCAATTTATTACTTATCATTTTTATCAGTCCTCTCATTTTAAATGTATAAGTTATAATACAGTTTGAACAAAACTGCTTAATAAAGTTGTACATCAAGTGCAGTGCCCAAGATAGCGACCTGCTTTGTTAAAATTCTAGCATCAATACATTAAATAATTATTCCCTTTATAGAAGTATATACATGTTTTTTTAAGTTTTCATACCTCCAACTACTCGTTGTAACTACAGGATACGATCAAAAGGTGGCAGCAGAATTGTCAAATATTCCTTCCTACACATCCTTTTTATTTGCTTCATTTTAAATGCAGGCACAATTTTCTTAACATCCCTAATAAGTGACAAATTCTCAAGCCTCATTACAAAATTTGATTCTTAATCACTTTCAGTTAAAAGTTTTGTGGATGTAGGACCACATGTTCATATATATGCTGTACTACATTACTGAGTATGCAACGTGAGGAAGATTCTTTAACTTGTGTTTATACTTTCAGTTTTTCTGGGATCAGCTCACTGCATAGTGAGTACTACCAGCTAATTTAAACAATTTAAACTGACAGAATAACTTAAAGCAATTTCATGTTTTACCATGACGTGTACAAGCATTAGCATCACAGCCAGAGTGTTAACGCTGAAACATAAAAAGGAACACAGGAATAAATCACTGATTTTCAGGATGTTCTTGATTTTGATTACAGATACATAATTCTAGGAGGATGCTTGTGTTCCTGTCAAAAAAGTTAGCATTTAAAGAGAAACATTTAACACATAAATGTATAAAACAATGAAAGATTTCACGAGGTGCTTTGTCTGCTACTGTCATTCTCTGCATGTGACCAATAATAGAAGTTGGCAAAACTCCAGTGGCTATGTGTAAGAGTCTGCAACTTTGCCCAGATGCCCAGTAACATTCGGGACAGCACGTGTACCACACATAGCACATGGGAAACCACGGACAAGCACAATGTGTAGAAAAACAAAGGGCATGTCAAAATAGCAGCAAGTCTGCAAAATGAAACACTTGAATGTTTAAACCTTAACCTATCCCCTTTCTATATATACAAAATAATGACATTTTCACTGCATAGTGAAATACTCATTGCTTATTTTCTCCATGGGATTGAAGCAATATTGAGAAAACAGACAGCAGCACACAGTATTGATGAGCAGCTTTTCTATACTTTGCCTTCTCCTTATCACTTACTACGTGGCTGACTTAACTGCACACTGTGCAGAAGGGACCATCAGTAAATTTGTGTGCAGGTTTATCAACAGCAGGCATTTTTGTAGTACCCCCATACCTCCCCAGCATCACATTCAGTTAAGCTTCATCACATTCTGTGAGGTGAAGCAGTGGTAAAATGAAGCTGTTCCTCCTCCTGACTCAAGAAGTGTGACTTCCCCACCTGGTTACCAGGCATATTCACCTAGGGCTGCACGGGCAAGGCTGGATGTTCCCTGAATCCGCAGCTCCAGAGCAGGTGGAACCACTGTTTCCAGTTAGTCCTTTGGCACACCTACCAAGGGTGGTAGAGGACACTCCCTGCTCTGAATGCAGCGGTGGCAAACGTTCCTCCAGGGGCAGGAGAGATATGACACCATCACTGTCTGGGACTTGTAGAGAATGTAAAAACACCAGTTCTTCAAAATAACTAAGTAGATGGAGCCTAATCCACTTTCTGTCAAGATGACAAAACACAACCCTTGATGCATTCTGTGGTGAATTTTACAGCTTACACCAAAAAGCTAAAGTACTGAAACACGCATAGATCACTTACATTTGTTAATGTGGTTTAAATAAAAAGCCTTATTTTAAGGCAAAAATAATAGCACTTAGGTTGATGTTTTCCATGGTTAAAAGCAGTAACATTACTGTAAAAGATATAAAATGCAATATATTACATAACTCCACTTTCAGTTAATTATGTTGTAATGTGATGCGTCATTTGGGTTTTTTTTTCCCCTCTTACTGAGCCTTCAGCCAATACAGCAAATGGCTTTGCAGAATAAATTGAAGCTAACATTGGAAGCTCTACCACACTTAGGACTGAAGCCCTTTGTGATGAAATTATACACCTCATGAAAACACCTGATGTCACACTGATGCTGCTGGAACAGAACTCTGTTGCCAAAAAATGACACATCCATCCCTTCAACTTAGGAGCAACAGTTTAGTAACTCATTTATGACCTTACATATCTCAAGTAGGAAATGTAAAAGATAATTGCAAACTACAGTGTGACAAACTATTAAACTAACAATGAAGAAACATTAACACTAATACTTTATGCTTTAAAAATGAAGTGAAAAAGTAGTTAAAATTATAATGCAGCTTAAAGATTGCACTCTTTTGCTAATAATTTTGAGGTTATAACCAGTCATAGCAAAGCACCTGAGTCCCTGGTAATCACTGGCATAGTTACCATCGAGAAACAAAACACTTGCATACTGCACAAATCCCATCACCTGGGGCTTTTATTACTGGCAGTCACTCGCATTCATCATTATCCCACTGCTACTGTGATCCTTTGCACACAGTTATCTCCATAGGACCTACTGTAATTGAGATGAAGAACATGAAATAACATCAGAACAGGAAAAGACCATTTGGCCCAAAGTACTTGCTTTCCAAATACTTAACATACAGGCTGACAAAGCAAACTGCCTTTTGAACTAAAGCTCAACTGCATGAACACAGTACATGTAAAACATGAAAAACAAATAGTGAAGTCAGTTAACAGAATAGATAGGGTTCCTCTCACAGACTGCTGACTTTGAGGTAGAAGAGACTGTCTTTAAAACAATTCTACTAAAATTATTCAGTAGGGCAATTTCAGCCCCCTCCTTACCCAGAGGGTACTGTAGTTCCACTGAAATGAAGAGAAGTATTGTGCATTATTATTTTGCATGAGTGCAGTAGAATTTAGTTTGGTACATCACTTACAATGTCTCCATTCACTCAGCAGTTAAGTTCCATACATTACTGTGTATTTTGTGCCTTTATCTATATGCAATGTATACTGGTTTGTAGAATAAGAAAAACTAGGAATGCATTGTAGAGGGCCTGGTAGGGATTGAAAGAAAATAAGATATTCAGATTACCTCCCACCATTTTAATAGGTAGAATTAGAATTTATAGATCAAAAGTCCATTCAAATAGGAAATGCATAAAAGCCAGAACAGAAGTGACAATCATAAACCAGTTATTTCAGAGTCTCTGCAGAGAAGGATGATGGGACAAACACAAATCTGATTCACACCAAGCAGCGGGATCTAGTTGTACAGTAGCAGATAAGAGTGGAGATGAGAGATGGCAAGCTTTCGTAGAGTTGTGTTGACTAAGAAAAAATATATGTACAAGAGACTGGACAGATAACATATAGCTGGTGATACGAACCAGAACAGTATATCAGTATTTCTACCAGTAAACTCAAATATTATATACCCTGCATATCTGCACTACAGCCTGGAAAGGATTTACTGGTATTTAAATTAATTGAATACTTAAAGTCTAATATATATTAAAATTACTATATATTTAAAATATCGAGCAACTCTTCTCTCATTCTTTGTTTATGCTGTAACACAACAGCTGTAATAACATATTTTCAGTTATTTGATGCATACACAAACCATAGTCTCTAGGAACACAACAAATTAAAAACAAAAATAAATAAATAACTGGATTAGATTTACAAATTACACCAGCCACGCTCAGTAAAAGAAAAATATTTGAAGTAATGAACCACATGAAAAGTGTTCAGTCTTCACTGGCTCCGGGTTTTCAGAGCGGCTAAGTCAAATGGTACCACAAGAACCAGAGTCTTAAGTGGAATTTACCCCATCTGAATGTAGCAGCAAGGAAGTACCTCAACTGACTTGCATTATTGCAATGACACAGGAAAAAAAACCCTTAGTTTTCAGCACACTGATATGCTAAAACATTGATGCTGTTCTCATCGTACTGCCCAAAGGCAGCACCTGGAATACTCCTCCTCCCACTACCCCATCAAGTTTCGTTGATTTTGAGAGAGCCTAGATCTCAATAACTCTAAAATCAGTCCTAGGCTGTGTAGTAGTAACTCATGAGCCCTAATCTTACACAGCCAACAAGGAAAAGCACACACACATAATGTCTCTAAAATTTCACACAGAGTTTACTCAAGGCTGAAACACACATTCAATCCAACCTGCAGCACAAACCAGGGCCTGCTGTGCTCTGCGCAAGCTGCAGACTCCAAGTAGCTCTCAAAAGATAATCCTAAACAGATCCCATTACGGTAAACTCCAGCAAGGGGTGAAAATCTATAATTAATGATCACTGTCAATTTAGCATCTCCCACGAGCGATTCCAGAGAGCTGAAGTCTTGACATTTTGAGAGTTATCAGAATCAATTTAATTAGATGAAAAATGGTTATTTTGAGTATAATGACCACTCTAAAGTACCCAAGGAAACCAGAATTTAAGAACATTCAAAAGGACTTACCTGTTCAGAAACTGATATGCTCTATGAAGTGTAGGATACGACATAGATATGGCACAAGCTAAAAGGCTGTCAAGGAGGATTACAAAAGAACATGCAGTCCTAATGTTTCATAGTAATTAAGCACCCAGAAACAGTTATCACAGCAATTACTGTACATGCATGATTGATGAAGACTTTTCCAGGTTTTTAAATTATACTCTAAATGATCATGCCATGGCAATTCCAGAAAATGACTGGTCTTTTTCCCATTAAATTAAGGTCCAAAAAGAATGGACTGAGGACAAAAAAACCCCACACAAGCCTATCAGTTCTTCAGATAGATAATACAGGACACAGGAATTACTCAGGATTTTAATGAGACTTAGTGCAGAAAGCAACAACAACAATCCCGAGGCAAAACCACGCCAATTAGGAGACTTTTTATTTTGCATTATGTTTAACTTAGAAACCTTTGCATCCCTGCAGTCTACAAGAAAAAAAATTCTTTACATAGCAGGTTTCAAAGATTGCCTAACAATCAATATTTGGGAAGAGCTACAAAAGAAATTTCCCTTGTGATTTCGCAATGACTCCGATTCCCCAAGGTCTACGCTACTGACATTGCTGCAAATGTAGTGCAAGCAATGAAAAATGGAAGCTGCACGTACTGCGCTTTCCCCGTTGCCTTGACTCAAGTCATAACTCACTCTTGCATATACTGTAATTTAACCTGTGGAGATCCCAGAGGGTGCTATGTAAACACTGTGTGAAAACTTAACCCGATCATTAAAACTGTACAGCATATTTTGCAGGTTACTGAACATTCTCTAGTAGATCACCCAGCTGAACTTTCTTACATTAAGCAAGGTTTCGTCTGATTCATAAATTCTCATATTAGGCAAATCACCAGAGTACTTTGACACCTAAAATGAGCCAGGAGCTCAGAAATGAAAGCCATATATGTCAAACTTTTGTGTGCTTTCTGACAGACCTTAATCTCTCCCTTACCATGTCCCTTAAGGTGCCATAAGTCACTTTATAAAAAATAAAATATACCACTACCGGTTATAAATATGGAGTTGGGCAGCTGCTAAATTTCCTTTTGAAGAAAAGCTTGATCTTTGGGCAAAGACGCTGCTCTCTCTCACAAACACTCAGCCGAAGCCTGGCACAGGTTCAGATTGGATACCCACCACTCAAATCGTCAGCAGGTATTAGCTGTCACATTCTATTAGCCCCTCATCATACTATCTTGCATCATGCCAGCACATAATGGGATGTAATTGAACATGACGTGACATATGTGACGTGACATGATGTGATGTGACAGCTACCGTTTAAAGGGGAACACACCTATTTTCAAATCAAAGGTCCATTATCAATTAAGCAGCTCTGGTGATGGTCAGACATTTATATGTCAAGCCCAAGCAAAACTAACCGGCATGTGTTGCCTGTGCTACCGAACTGATGAGCTGGGAATCTGCCAGCTCCCCAAATTATCCTTGGGTAATTTGACAGATCTGTAATATAAGCTCTGTGTATCAGTTCCATGTCATATTTGCTCAGTACTACTGAAAGCATGTTTTTGCCATTTTTCTTCTTCATCCATCATAATTAA
Source organism: Pterocles gutturalis (assembly GCF_000699245.1). Lineage (NCBI taxonomy): Eukaryota > Metazoa > Chordata > Aves > Pterocliformes > Pteroclidae > Pterocles > Pterocles gutturalis. The sequence continues at coordinate 1,497 of NW_010143635.1, read as the reverse complement.
AATCACCTAAAATGCTGATTACCAAGCTGCAACTTCAGTTCTGTTATTATCAGCTGCTGTGCTTGGTATGTGAAAGAAAAAGAGGACAAAGAATATTATTCTGTAGCTGCAGTGAACAAAGTGCTGAGAGCATCGCAAAAATGGTCATTTAACTGACCAGATTCAATGTGGAACTAATAGGAAAGTTAGGAAGAGCAGCATATAACATGAGTAATAAAACCTTTCTGTATCCACTTCTGCACAATTTTTCTCTCTCAGCAGAGAAAAGACATTAAATGCTTGATGCTTAAAACCAAAAAAGATTTGCATAGGTGCAATGAGATTGTCATAAATCTGTTGCAGGCAACAGGCTGTGTAATATATGCATAATTCAAAAGGAGAGAGCTGGTAGAGGAGTTTAGTGTATAAGTGAAATTCAGGCACGGTAGTGCAGCAGCTTTACAATGCATATTATCCTTATGCAGATTAAAGTATTGATTCTTCATCATTCTATAGCCATTAATATTCATGCAAACCCTCTGGGCTGGTCACCTTGCGAGAACGCAGAGAGCAGTGGTGGATCATCCCTGTTTTACGTCGGCACTTCAGCACCGGAGAGCTTTCTGAGCACCACAGTAACATGGCTTCCTGCGAGTGATATGCCTGCGGTCGCTGCTCAGTTGACTGTTTCTGATGATCTTGCTGCTGCTGCAAAAAGGGTAAAGCTGCTGCCTCTAGATTTCCCGATGCAAAAATTGCACTTCAAGGCCGGATGGCAGCTTGAAGGTCACACACGCTGGCGCCTCACATGCCAGAGACAGGAAGCCTAATTTTAGCCCACAAGAAACTAGAGTGCTGATTAGAAAAAATGAGATTCTATGATGCTTCAAAAGCTTTACAGGGGAAAATGATTCTTAGCACAAGATATCCCATCATACCTACAGGATGTGATGCTTCAAGGATGTTGAAAGAAAAGGTTTCCATAATAAGTGGTGGAAATGAATGAAAAGTAATTATACCATTGTCTAAAACAGGGAATGTTGAAAGAAACTATAGATATAATATGATTATGTAGTGATTCTTTACCTTATGATCATCCAGCCTCATAGGATAAGAGGGAAACAAGTATCAAGCTATGAATTAAAGAGACAGGAAATATTTATAGTTTTACTTCCTGGCATAGCAGTTTCTACAAAAATCTGCAACATGAACTCCAGACTATGCCACCTTTTCCTTCACAAAACTCTCTCAGATCTAGTATGATGGCTCCCAGGCGGGTCTGTCTTAACTGAGAGCCTGGTTTCCCCTGACTTGTCAGGCACAAGCCGACAGCCCGTGTGGTGTCTGCCCAGGATGTACCACAAAGTGGCCATGGTTGTTACATGGACTGGAGCCTCCTGCCTCAGGAAAGGAAAGATATTTTGTAGGAGACGTTGTTTCATAGGCAGCCCATCCCATTCATGATCACACATTTTTCCTTTCTCCTGTTTGTATTCCATATCATTCTTGGAGAATATG
>NW_010143634.1:0-2636 GCF_000699245.1 Pterocles gutturalis | reverse complement strand
AAAGAGCGTTTCCTTGCGACCGCCGGGAGCCACTAGCTTTTCTAGGAGAATACTGTGGGACATGGTGTCGAAGGCCTTGCTAAATTCCAAGTAGACAACGTCCACAGCCTTTCCCTCATCCACTAGACGGGTCACCTGGTCGTAGAAGGTGATCAGGTTGGTCAAGCCCGATTAGATAAGGACAATTTAATAACTAAACTATTATTATTATCACTGGTGTTTTAAAGGTGTCCCTGGGTCAGGAAAAAAAAAAAGGAGTTGGCGCTTCTGTACCACTTGCACATGCATGTGCCTGACACTTCCATAACCTCTTGTGTAGGAAATATTGAAAATAATACTATATACAAATATACAAATGAGTGATACACAGTGATACTGCCTCCCCCCACCCGATGACCAAAGGCTCAGCCTGTTCCCGGCTAACGATCCTGGAACAGGTGAAGTCGACCCCAGAGCAGGGAGGGGTCCTGAAACCTCCCGGAATATGGGGGAAGGTCCCGAAACACCACACTCACAGAACGGAGATAACAGTCTGAGCATCTCAGACTGAGAGCTGACTGGGTGGGGGGAGGAAGCAACTGAGCTTGGCCTCAGCTAACGATCCCGGAGAAGGGAGGGTCCCGAAACTCACAGAACAGAGATAACAGTCCGAATGTCCCAGCTCGAGAGCCAACCGGGCCGTGGCGGGGGGGAGGGAAGGCCTTGGGAGAGCGATCCAGAGCCAGAAGAGACCGAAACCGAAAGGGCCTCAGAACCAAACAGGAAAGGGACGAACTTCCTGGGGTCCTCACCCATATACTGGGCATGACGTGTATGTTATGGAATAGATTATTGGTCATTCTGGTTCTCAATCTAGTAACCGAAGAACAAATCCTGCGCTAGCAACCGGCTGTGCTTCGTTGCTCGTCTGCCGACCTTAGCAGCAGCAGAAAACATTGGTTCTTATCAGCTTATGCTGAGCACAAATCCAAAACACAGCCTCTTGCTAGATATTATGAAAAACAAAGTTAACTCTGTCTCTGCTTAACCTAGGACAGTTGCTCAGGGCTTTATGTAGTTGTGTATTTAAAATGTCCAAGGTTCATTTATACTGTCCAGTCAAGCGGGTAATTTATGGGTCATTTTTAAGAATTTTTGCCATGTACTCATGTACAATGACTGCTGTGGCTATAATTCATTTTCTGCCCCTATGTATGGCTCTGGTATCCTTCTCAATACAATCTTTTCATCAGGTTATCAGCACTGCAAGGAAATTGAATTGGTATTTATAGCAATATGGACACAAGATTCCTAAATCTTATTAAAACCTACCAAAAAAAAAAAAAATACAGGAAATATCATCTCTTCTCTGGACTTCAAAGGCTATCAAATTGACCTCTGCGTATTTCTAAACCTAGTGTGTGATAAATGTCATTGAACCTGTGGCTGCATTGTGTCTGTAGAGCATCTCATAAAATATCTGTTGTGATGGACTGATACTTTCAGAATATATTCAGCTTGGCTAGGTAAAAGTTAACAGAAGCATCTAATATTCATTCAAATGGTTTGGAATCTACAATATTAAAGAAGGTGGAGTGGATTCTTTTTTTTCCATCTAACTTAACTGATATTTAATGGAGATGCTAGGCTGTTGGGTCCCCAGTTCAGCAAGAATCTTAAGCATGCCTATTCCCATTTTTATGTGTGAAAGCATCCATGTTAGGTACTTCTGTGGCCTCTAGGATTTCGGTATCTGAAAATGACCCTGTCTAAAGAAGTTTTATCTTTCCTTTAGCATGTTTCATATGGGAATACTATTTTCTGAATAATCTGCTTAAAGTCAGTTCAAGTATCTTTGTATCCAAGTATCCACATGGGCAGGAGATTGTTAAAACATAGAGTATGATTAAGGCTGTATTTACACTGGAAAATAGTGCAGTGTGGTAGGAGTGGATTGGAAAAGTATAAGCCTTTCAAAGAGTTTTATCTGAGGCTAGCTTGATCCAAATAAAAGAACGATTGCAGCCCATTCAGTTTAGTCCGCATTTATTTTTAGCTGAAAGAAATGCAGTTTGCATGCTCCAAGATTAGTCTGCCATGCAAACTAAAACACAGTAGCACAGTAAATGAGAAAATGTGGGAGAATCTCTTCAGAAACTATGTTCTGATCCAAACTAAAAGAAACTAATGTAAAACTCTAAATATGTGTATAAATCCTTCCTGCTGGAGGAAGAGAATGAGTTACATTTTTTGAGTTACATTGTTTGACATATTTGTTGGAGACATGGACAGTGGGATGGAGTGCACCCTCAGCAAGTTTGTTGATGACACCAAGCTGTGTGGTGTGGTGGACACGCTGGAGGGAAGGGATGCCATCCAGAGGGACCTTGACAGGCTTGAGAGGTGAGCCAATGCAAACCTCACGAAATTTAACAAGGCCAAGTGCAAGGTCCTGCACATGGGTCGAGGCAATCCCAAGCACAAATACAGGTTGGGTGGAGAATGGATAGAGAGCAGCTCTGAGGAGAAGGACTTGGGGGTATTGGTGGATGAGAAGCTGAACATGAGCCGGCAGTGTGCGCTTGCAGCCCAGAAAGCAAACGTGTCTTGGGCTGCATTAGAAGAAGAATTAGCAGCAGATTGAAGGAGGTGATTCT